>NW_026910607.1:0-47500 GCF_963691925.1 Scomber scombrus
GAACACACACTGCACACACACTGCACACACACTCCTCACGCTGAACACACACTGAACACACACTGAACACACACTGAACACACACTCCTCACGCTGCTGTCACCAGATGATTTCAGGGTGATACTGTGTAGTTTAACTGTCTGCAGCACTAAAGAAAATACCGCATTATAAATACCTCTAATGGCTCAGTTTAGATTTTATTTGGGTCATTTTTAACACTTGTCAGACTGTGACCATGTTTAAAGGTGCAGTGTGTAAGATTTACTGGCATCTAGCAGCGATATTGTGAAAGTGAGATTATGAAAAAGGGCTCAAAAACCTAACAATTCTTATTTTTTAGGTGATAATACACTCATTAAAACACACTTATGAACACTATATTCTATTACTACCGAGTCTGTTCTGCAAGATGCCGCTAAATTCAACACACTGCACCTTTAACTTAAAAAAAATTACTAATATTATTTACCGTATTGATGTATGCATGCAGTACATTTTATGATTTTAGATTTGCAGGATTGCATTTGATGAATTTCCTGCATCTTTGAACATTTGCACATTTACACTCTGCAGCAATTAGTGCAGTAAAATATCAAAACACCTGATAGAAATGTTGCCCCAAACTACAAAATGATGCTCCATTTATGTCATATATGATGGATGGCAAAAGTGTTTATGACTTGCAAGCATTCATCAGACACTCGTGGGTTGATTGACATTAGCGCCTGTAAAAAATGCTCCCTGAGAGTCAAAACACAAGGCGGTTGCTAAGGTGGTTGCTAAGGTGTTTCCACTCTCATATTTCAGATGTGATTCAGCTCCAACATGTACGGATGTGAGAAGTTGAGAAGTTGAACATTTGGGAGTAACAAAGGAGATAAAACGGCCTGTTAATAGACAGAGGCTGAACTGAGCGGCTGCATAAAGGACCAGTAGAAGATAAATAAAGAGTTTTTAACTGGAAATCATGGAAAGATATTCCAGTAGAGACACAGAATATTAATATAGAGCTGGAGAATATGCAGGATATGAGTCTTGTAAGATGCTGGAAGGCTTTTAATGTGATGTTATAGAGTAAGAAATGTCGAATTTGATTGGTGGAAGCTTGACAACGATTGAGAAAAACATCAAAGTAGAAGAAATTTGGATTAATTGGTGAATAAAAATAGTATTTATGTTGTGTTTTGGTTTGTATGATTTGAGTCTGCTGTGGAAATTAACATTATACTACATTTATTAGGACATACTTATTTATTGGGGGGGGGGGCCTTAAAGAGACAGGAGCTAAAACAGCCTGTTAATAGAAAGAGGCTGAACTGAGCGGCTGCATAAAGGACCAGTAGAAGATAAAAAAGGAGTTTTTATTCCAGTATTTTTATTCCAGTAGAGCAACAGAATATAAACATAGAGCTGGAAATGTGCAGAATATGTCTCCTTTAAATGAGGGTTTAATCCCCATGACTGATGCACTTTGGCTGAGTTGAGTTCAGAGAAGTTTCCTAGTTGTAATTATGATGAATTAAGTGACAGAGTGTTTTTAAGTTAAAGTACATCTTGTTTCATGGTTTCATTTAATCATTTAAAGTACATAACAGCAATCAGACAGGTGGGGACAAACTGCCAAACTGTGTGTGTGTGTGTGTGTGTGTGTGTGTGTGTGTGTGTGTGTGTGTGTGTGTGTGTGTGTGTGTGTGTGTGTGTGTGTGTGTGTTGGGATGGGTGGAGGGCTATAAGTCATTGGAGCAGAAGTCTCTGGGTTTTCGTGTGCATGTTAACCACAACCGCAAAGTGCTGAGCAATTTGTGGATTTCTGCTGGAAGTTCATCTCCTGAAGCTCCAGTTACTCAACACCCCCCCCCATATTCCCCCTACCCCCCCACTCCCCCAATAACCCCCCCCATCCCCCCACAACAGCCCCCCCCCTCCCATCTTTGCCTCCGCCTAAAAAACATGCTGAGAAAACCACAATCATCTCTGTCTGACCTCAAACACGAACTTACATATCCTGCAGCCTCTGTGTATGTGTGTGTGTGTGTGTGTGTGTGTGTGTGTGTGTGTGTGTGTGTGTGTGTGTGTGTGTGTGTGTGTGTGTGTGTGTGTGTGTGCATACTTGTCTGTGGTTGTTCTCTGTCTGCATGAAAAAAAACCTAATTTCCACATCTGAGACACACCTGAGTTAAATTAAAGCACACTGCTGAAAATACCAACACTAACAACAACAACAACAACCGAAGCTGTTTGTTTGGACAAAATGTTCAAATCTTCACCAAAGTATCTGAGTGAGATCTTAGAGGGAAAATCACTGCACACACTATAAGCAGCTTCATGAATATCTAAATAAATATCTTCAATTGTGAGGATTAAACTGGAGTATTCTTACATCGTCGTCCTCCCGGGTCAAACTGACCCCGTCTGTTTTGACTGTTCCCTCTTTCCTCCCTTCCTTCCTTCCGTCTGTCCTTCCTCCCTCCCTCCTTCTCTCTTACTTTCCTTCCCACTTCTTTCCTTTCTTCCTTCCTTCTGTTCTTCCTCCCTCCCTCCTTCTTTCCTCCCTTCCTCCTTTCCTTCCTCCATTCACCTTTCTTCCTTCCTTCTGTCCTTCTTTCCTTCCCTCCTTCCTTCCTTAGTTCCTTCCTTCCTCCCTCCCTTCTTTCCTCTGTCCTTCTTTCCTTCCTTCCTCCCTTCCTCTTATCCTTTCTCCCTCCCTCCCTCCTTCCTTCCTTCCTTCCTTCCTTCCTTCCTTCCTTCCTTCCTTCCATCCCTTCCTTCCTCCCTCCCTCCTTCTTTCCTTCCCTGCTTCCTTCCTTTCCTTCCTTCTTCCTCCTTTCCTTCTTTGACTCGAGGACAACAGGAGGGTTAAATGTTTTGTTATTTGTTTTTGTTAAATGTACAGCACACATGACATCACTTAATCCTCCCAAATCAGATCTGCCTGGGTTTAAAATTAACCCCCCCCTCCCCCCCAACCTTCATTACAGCGCCCCTCATTACACTAATAAGAGACATTTTTTGAAACAGCCGCAGCGATTACTGAAAAAAGAAAATTGAAAATGAGACCTTCAAAGCGTGCATTGTTAATTTGCTGTAATGTAGAAAGAATGCGTAAAGTGTAAAACTGCAAATTGAAGAGTTTTATATGATCTAATTACAACAATTACTGCAATCATGCCTGTGTCTGGAAGTATCTTACTTAACCCTCATGACCCCCCCCCCCCTCCCCTCCCCCCCTCCTTGCTTTACGCTAATGGCATTTCATGATGGCAGGAAGGATGTTTCCGTGTATAGATGGCGTTAACAGGTACGAACCTGCCCTGCTGAGAGACTGCAGGGAGCAAAAGACATGTTCCACAAATCTTACTTTGAGTTCAAATGTCCTCGTCTTGTTTTAACCCTTTACATACTGTTCATATTCTGACTCATGATTAGTCTCTGCACCAATATACATTCATAAATTCCCCATAAACACAGTGTTTATATATGCTAAAAGAGACATTCACAATCACTATGTTATGGTCCAGGAAGAACATTTTGAATTTTGAATGCTGATTTTTGAACTTTTTCAATAAATACAAGTCAAATTTGGATGTTTGCATATAGAAAAATGTCAATCAGCTGCACAAAAATAAAAATATGATGCATTTTTTTGGTCTATTCGGGGTCAAATTAGCAAAAGTCCCCTGAAAAGAAATGTGTATAGAGTGTTTTTACAGCTCTAAAATGTAAAAATGGGTCAAGTCTTTTTTATGTTGTATATTAAGTGCTCTGTATTATAACAGGCGATTATTTCTTGAGGATGGAAACTATATTGCAGATTTAAAACAACTCGTCAAAGTCTCAACAATCTTGTATTTTCTGCAGTGTGGAAACAGAGTCCAGATCAGAGTTGCATGACTCATCATATCTTGCTTTCATTCGTACAGCCAGGCTTAATTTTCCCCTAATTCATTGCCTGTTTTCTCTTATTCAGCTTATGTGTAGCAGCTATGTTTTATAAGCTTCTCTGAGCTACTTTCAGTCACAAACAGGCTTCTATTGAATACTTTGTTTTTTTTATTTTGGGCGTTAAATCGGGGGACTTGATCCCTCAGTGTAATATGAGATATTTTAGAGCAGATTTTAATACATGTGATCTCTTTGTTCTGGTGACTGAAGCTTGCATCAAAATGTCTCCTTTCTTTTATTTGTCTGACCTGGTGCAGGATGTCTGTATAAAAAAAAGAAGAGAAACACCGACCTTCTTAGGTTTAGTAGTGTTTTTCCATTACACCGATTTTTGTGGAAAACCTAGCTGAACTTAACTGAACCCGGCCGTCCAGTCATCTCTGGACCAAAACAACGTGCAAAAGTGCAAAGTGTTAACCCACATGAAAATTTTCCCCGAGTCTCCTGACCTGCTCTGCAGATATCCACTTTCATGAGTCATGATATTATTTGGCTTCAAAGAATCCACTGAGCTAAAAATTAAAACCAGGCTTTTTTGTCCATGAAGAAAAAAAAAGGACATTTTCCAAACCGAGATCCTCGCCTTCACTAAACCACATTAGATTCTGTATATGGATACTTTAATACCAGAAGGAGCAAACCCACAAATCAAGCATCTTTTCAACAAGAACAAACATGTCTTTTAGGCTTAAGGGCTTTGCAGTACTCAAAACTATCAAAAAAAGTTAATTTTCGAGGCCAAAAAGATCCATAAAAATAACCTGGAACATCTAACGAGCCTTTCAGCCAGGCAGGACTCCCGCTGTACAAGCCAACGAGCAAGACCACCTGTGCACCACACCCCAACGCCTCTGCCAGTAATAAATATCCCCCAAAAAATAAATAAACAGCTTCTCCACCCGATTTGATACCTCAGCAGAGTGTGAGAGCCTTTTGGACTCGTTGCCCCTTCCTTGGATTGGATCATGAGTCCCTCTTAAAACCAGACATCACAACCATTTAGGTGCAACGCTCCCGAACCTGGATCGAGTCCAAACTTCTGCTTTCTGGAAGTAACACCCATCCTTCACTCTCTCTCTCTCTCTCTCTCTCTCTCTCTCTCTCTCTCTCTCTCTCTCTCTCTCTCTCTCTCTCTCTCTCTCTCTCTCTCTCTCTCTCTCTCTCTCTTCCTCACATCACTCTGTACTTTAACAATCTCTGCTTTATGGAAAACATCAATTGCCATCTCTGTTCCTAAAAACCAAACAAACCCACACCCATCAGAGGTAAACCATCACAGGCCTGGAGCTCTAACATCGGTTGTAACGAAACGCTGTGAGAATAAGGTCCAAAACATCCTCCTCCTATAAGTTTTACCCTTCTTGGATCCTCTTCAATTTGCATACAAGCAAAGGAGAAGCACAGATGAAGAAGTGTCCTGTCTCCTTCACTGTCTGCTGAAATAAGGGCTTGGTATGGTTTACAAAATACCAGCAAGGACCAGTACCCCTAAAGTGATACCGATACCAATAGAGTACTTCATTCAGTACATCTTTTCTACTTTATTCAACAGGTGGGTTGCATA
Organism: Scomber scombrus; assembly: GCF_963691925.1. Lineage (NCBI taxonomy): Eukaryota > Metazoa > Chordata > Actinopteri > Scombriformes > Scombridae > Scomber > Scomber scombrus. The sequence goes on from NW_026910607.1 coordinate 5,507, forward strand.
GCCTTACAGAACCTTACATTTCTGGATCTGGGTACAAAATGGATCAAATTCAGGTATTGTTTGAGTGGAGAAGTTTTGATACCGCTTGGTGCTGGGTTAGTTTGGTCGATACCTTAAAGGTACCAGGTACCGATATCTAGTCCTATAGCTGCAACATCTGGACACCCCAAGAACCTCTGCCAGATTTCTTTAGCTCCACCTTTAAGACAATCCAGCACCATCAGGTAATAAAGAAACAACCTAGCTCCATCACCACCAATCCACTGGATCCATAACTTCCTCTTTAACAGACAACAAGCAGCTAGAGTCGACAATTCATCGTCATCCACCATTATTACCAATACCGGCGCTCCACAATGGTGCATACTCAGCCCATTTCTCTACACACTCTCTCCACAGCCTCTATACTGGAGGAGAAGTACGCAAAGGAGAAGTGCAGATGAAGAGGTGTCCTATCTTCTTCATTGTCAAGGACCAGAACCCTTGAAGTGATACCAATATACCAGTGGAGTACCTCATTCAGTACTTTTTTTAACCTACTTTATTCAACAGGCGGGTATTATAACCACACAAATAAGTCTTTTTTTATCTGGATCTGGGTAAAAAAGAAGGATTGAATGCTAGTATTGTTTGACTGGAGAACTATGGTGGCTCGGTGGTTAGGACTATTGGGTTCGATATCCGGCTTGGGCTTTTCTTTGTAGAGTTTGCATGGGTTTAACAGTTTCTTCCTATTGTCAAAAACATGTAATTCGCCTGTCAGTGCCTGTGACCAAGGTACTGACATAGAACTAGAGTTGCCCACTGCTCCTAGTACTTAAGATGGGTTAAATACAGAGACTGAATCTCACTGTACAACAACATAAAGTACCTTTACCTTACTTGGCATTGGTCTATTTCGGTCAACACCTTAAAGGTACTGATACCCAGCCCTAGCTACAACATCTGGACACCTCATTTGTCTCTTTCATTGATTTTAGCTGATCGAGCACCATCAGATAATCAAGCAATTACAAATTCCATCACCACTAATCTACTGGATCCATAACTTCCCTTCTAACAGACCACAAACAGTAAGGGTCAAGATCAGTCTGTTTCTCTACACCCTCTATACAAACAACTGTCAAAGTCCTTCCACCTTTACTTTCTACTTCAAATATACAGCAGACATGGCCATCCTCGCACTGCTCGGCAACAGCAATGACTCTCTATCTGCCTATCAATGGTCCATATCCCATTTTTAACACATTTTTAGCTACTTTCACATCTCAAACACTAAATAACTGCTCTCCAAAAGCACTAGTCCATCCTTCCAACATCACCAAATGAGAGAAGGTAGAGGTGGTGAAGTGTTTTGGCATCACACTGGACATTAACATCAGCTTTAATCAGTATACTAAGGATATTTACAAGTGCTGTCACCAGAGATTCACAGCAATCTATAAACTAAACCATTGTAAACTCAGCCAGCAAACTCATTGGTATTCCCATCCTAAACTTATCATCCCGGATCTGTTGAGCACTCACAATCACACATGAGCCAGACCACCCAGTCTACTTCCTTCCGGCTATGGCTATAAACTACCCATGTTGAGAAAGGCCTTTTTTTAGAGCCTTGTTCTTACTGTACAGCCTTAAAAAAGTAACCTCCTCTTTACAGTTACATGATATCCAGCCTGTGGTGTGTGTGTGTGTGTGTGTGTGTGTGTGTGGAGCGTCAGTCCATATCTTTGTCTCTGCTGTGTGACTCCTGTAATTAAGTGTCCCTGTAAATCCTGTATTTTTGTATAACTCTATAATCCTGTATGTCTTATTTTGTTTGTGTCATGTATCCGCCCGACTGTGGAAAAAGGAATTTCCTCCTAAAAAAAGGGGATAAGTACTCCGGTTTAGCAGTTTGTTTTTTGGAAAGTTAAACACAAAGAGGAAATGGAAAATATGTTTCTAGAGAGTTGTAAACTAAAACATGACATGAGAAGGAGAAACAGAAAGAAAGGGACATGATAAATGATTGAAAACCCAAATATCGCTTTGTTTTCTGCTATAACGCCACTTTCCTCTTGATTGAGAGGCTTCACTTCCTCAAGTTTTGTCAAAATCAACTGAGCGGTTTCTCCGATTTTCGACCAACACATGAATGAGCAAATAATTCATGTTGGACATCGGTGAGTTTGATCATGTTTTCACAAAATCCAACAAAGAAATTGACTTTTTTTAACCTGTATTTGACAATTGGTGGCAGAGAGACCAACAGGAAACAAGGGGTGAGAGAAATGGGTGTGATATGCAACAAAGGTCCCTTTCTGGACTCAAACCAGGGATGTTGCAGGTTTATATGCATCATGTGCTGTAACCACTCAGCTATGACGGCGCTCCAAAATCCAACAACAAAAAAGAAAGAAAAAAAAGCCAAATTCTGGGATGAAACAAGACTGTAAATCATTCCCAGTCGACACCTGATCTGATTGTTTCTCAACAAATTCTCCAATTTCACAACCATACAAAAAACATCTGCAGACTATAAAGAAGCGGAAGAAACATTATGTGAGGAGAAGGATCATCCAGAGTCCAATACATCGAAGGTCTGACACGACACTGTCAGTGAAGGGAAGATAAAATAAAACTAGAACAAGAATGACCTCATGCATTCATACAAACATCTCTCTCATTCTCTTTCTCTCTCTCTCTCTCTCTCTCATTCTCTTTCTCTCTCTCTCTCTCTCTCTCTCTCTCTCTCTCTCTCTCTCTCTCTCTCTCTCTCTCTCTCTCTCTCTCTCTCTCTCTCTTTCTCTCTCTCATTGCTCACCGGTGTATCGATCTTGATCAGAGCGATGTCGGCCTTCTCATCAACGTCTTTGATCTTGGCGTCGAATGTGGCTCCGCTCTTCAGCTCCACCTGCAGGAAAAGAATAAAATATCACATCTTGGTTTTATATTCAAGGCAGAAGAAGAAATATAATATATGAATTGTAATGAATTGGTAGCTACTCCATTAAGCGATATCGTCAGTATGTGTAACACCTGAAAATATATTTGATGTTATAGTATCATCTGTTAACATTTTGTACAGTGTTTTCAGTAATATGCAGTTATTTTGGTTCAGCATGTGTAATTATATAATAGTATAATTCCGACAGCTGTCTGTCTAAAAGTGCTGCCAGCTAATTAACAGCAGAAGAAGAAGTTTTCCTAGGTGGTGAGCAGGTGGGGAGTTCCGGTCCTCTGAAACGCGGAAGTAACTTAAAGCTGCATTCTATCAAAAGACAACCAGGGGGCGACCGTTTTGGTGTCAAAAGGACTTCCGTCTCTATACAAGTCAATGGAGAATTCACCAACTTCTCACTTGATTTCTAACCTCAGTAAACGTTTTCAAAATGTGTTTATGGTCTCAATCGCTAGTTTAAAGCCTTCTTCAATGCAGTATGATGTTCATTTGGGACATTTTGGCCTCCCTGATTTTATATGTGACGATAAAGCAGGGTATGCATTAGGGCGTGGCTACGTGGTGATTGACAGGTTGATTGGTTCACAGGTTCAGGAGGGCGCCTCATGCTCCTCCTGATGCCCATATAAGTAGAATCCTTGTTTTTATTTTCCCGGCAAATGTTCAAGATGGCGCTGCTCAGATCCGAAACTATTTGCTTCCGAGCAGCAGTCCACAAACCAATGGGTGACGTCACGGATGTTACGTCCATTTTATATACAGTCTATGGTGGTGAGACAGAGCTCAGGTACTGAGACGTGCGCCTTCGCTATATCGACAGTTTATTGTTTTGTATGTTTTGCCAGTCCTGCCGGTGAGCAATAAAAGTTAACTCTTTCCACACCATACTGTCTTTCATCGAGCGGTGTAATATATGCTTTCCTGCCGTGTGTTGTTTTACGTACCTTTACTCGATGCTTATTCGCAACCACGTGAGCGTTGGTGACGATGAGTCCGTCTTCTGACACAACAAACCCAGAGCCGCTGGCGACCGCCACCTCCCGCTTAGAGAATATCATCCTAGGCAGAAAGAGGAAGAGAGACGAGAACATGTTTGTGAGCTCAAACACGAATATGAAGACACCGATGATTGCTTCAAACTCAATCCCACAAACTAATGTTAAAGATAGTGTAAAGCATTTTCTTCTAAACACATTAAATAGGTCATACATTTATTTTTAAAAAAGGTGTAAAAAGCATTTCAACCATTTAAATTTGAATTGTGGAGCTAGGCTTCACAAACTGTGTTTCAAGATTTCTGTGTTCAGGATTTAATGGGCGGGTCTGAAAATCTCCACCGGGTTACGTAACCCGGCGATTACGTAACCGGTGACCAATAGCACGGTTACACACCGGAGCATAAACCCGCCCCTGCTGCTGTAGGTATAAATACATTCAGCGCACACTACTACTACAGTCTACAGGTAGCCAGTTAGCTGAGTTAGCTGCCGAGCTAACCGCTGAGTTAGCCACCGAGCTAGGCGCCGAGTTATCAGCTGAGTTAGCCGCCGAGCTAGCAGCTGAGTTAGCCACCGAGCTAGCCGCCGAGCTAGCAGCTGAGTTAGCCGCCGAGCTAGCAGCTGAGTTAGCAGCAGAAAACTCTCAGGCCTAGCGTCCATTTTTCTGGTAGAGGTGGTGACTTTGATTGACAGGTGACACTTGGTAGGGGGCGGGGCTTCAGCGGACTCGGTGGCCACTCCCACAGCGTTTGGGAGAAGAGAAATAGGCAGATTTTTACACAACTTTGAAGCCTAATTTCATATATTTGGCGATTTTTTTAATCATTCAAATTTTGCAGGGTGGTTAACAACACACTTTTCTGTGGTATGTCAAACTCAGAACACATATTTATTCTTACTTTACACGGACTTTAACAGAAAACTAAACATACTAAACATTCCTTCTATGCTGTTGCAGCTACTCAAGGTTTTAACTTTGAAAGGTTTAACTGCAGCTATGTTAAAGAGGTACTGAGTAATATTTTTAAAGGCTGTAAACATGGACAAAAAAGGCCACAGCTACCTCTTGCCAGGGCTTTAATTAATGACACAGACATCGGAAAGTGGCTGTAACCTTTATTTAGTTACACATGCTGAGTCTTAGTTCTCAGCTGCTGTTGAACTACTGACATGTTTCACTTATAATGTCGTTAAACTGCAACCAAATTTCCAGAAAACGTGCAAAAGAAAACACAGATTAATGTGTGTTTCCATCCACTGCAGCAGGTTTAGATAAACATTAATTGACGCTAGTACTCCAATGTATCATACCTTCCATGCAGGTTATATTAAAAGTGCTTTACAGATGAGTGGAAAGCTGATGATGACACATGGAGATAAAAATGTGATAAAACCATTAAAATAAAATAAGAACTATTAAAAAAAAAAGTCCAATGCCATTAAAACCATTGCAGAAGAAGACGGCATAATGAGATGACATCATTAAATTAACACCAAATGATGGAAAAACCACGTTAAGAAAACATGATGGACACATTAGATTTCTGTTTCTTTCACACATTAAATTTAAGGAACGTTAAAGTCTCCTCATCGCTGCAAGATGGAAACACACATTTAGCAACACTACACCTGCATGCATTAGATTTGCAAACATGATAGATAGTAAACATAGTGTTAACCCTCCTGTTGTCCTCGAGTCAAGGAAGGAAGGGAGGAAGGAAGGAAGTGAGGAAGGGAGGAAGAAGGAAGGAAAGGAGGAAGAAGGAAGGAAAGGAGGGAGGACAGAAGGAATGAAGGAAGAAGGAATTAAGGAAGGAAGGAAGAAAGAATGAAAGGAGGGAAGGAATGAAGGAAAGAAGGAAGGAAAGGTGGGATGAAGGAAGAGAGGAAAGGAAAGAATGAAGGGAGGAAGGAAAGGAAGGAAGGAAGGACAGAGGAAAAAGGAAGGAAGGTAGGAGGGAGGGAGGAAAGAAGTAAGGAGGGAGGGAGGGAGAAAGGAACAGGAATGGAGGAAGGAAGGAAAGAATGGCAGAGGAAAGAAGGAAGGGAGGAAGGTAGGGGGGAGGAAATAAAGAGAGAAGGAGGGAGGAAGGACAGACGGAAGGAAGGAAGAAAGGAAGGAAAGGAAGGAAGTAAGGAGGGAAGGAAAGAAGGAGGGAGGGAGGAAGGAAGGAAGGAAAGAAGGAAGGAAGGGAGGAAAGAAGGAACAGTCAAAACAGACGGGGTCAATTTGACCTGGGAGGACGACACGAAGGTTAAATACACAATAGGATACCCATCTGATCCAGGTAAAGTAGAAAGAGGGTTTCCGTGTGTGTGTGTGTGCATGTGTGTGTGTGTGTGTGTGTGTGTACTTTTTCTTACTTGCGGTACAGTTCAATATGAACGACAGCAGGTGCGATCTTCTCCACCACGTCAGCGATGAAGTTGTATTTGTAACGAAGGCTGTTTGGGTTCTGCTGACCTGAAGGAGGGAAAACATGTTGTCAGTGAAGTGAATCACACACACACACACACACACACACACACACACACACACACACACACACACACACACACACACACACACACACACACACACACACACACACACACACACACACACACACACACACACACACCCACCCTGGCTGACCTCTTTACACACACACTCGGATGTGTTTTGCTCGCTGGCAGCAGAGCGTGAGACGGATCCAACGCTCAGAGGTTACATGTTTGATCCTGACAGCGTTTGGGAGGCAATAAAGAAGAAGAACTGTCACTCATCTGTTTTACAATCTTAACCCTTCTTTCTTTCCTTCCTTCCTTCCTTCCTCTCTCCTTCTCTTTTTCTTTCCTTCCTCCCTCCTTCCTTCCTTCCATTCCTTCCTCCCTCCTTTCCTTCTTTCTTCCTCCCTTCCATCCTTCCTTCCTCCTTTCCTTCCTTCTTCCATCTTTCTTTCCTTCATTCCTCCCCTCCTTCCTACCTTCCTTCCTTCCTTCCTTCCTTCCTTCCTTCCTTCCTTCCTTCCTTTCATCCTTCCATCTTTCCTTCCAACTTTCCTCCCTTCTTTCCATCCTTCCATCTTTCCTTCCTTCCTTCCTCCTTTCCTTCCTTCTTCCTCCCTTCCATCATTCCTTCCTTCCATCCTTCCATCCATCCTTCTATCCTTCCATCTTTCCTTCCTTCCTCCTTTCCTTCCTTCTTCCCCCCTTCCATCTTTCCTTCCATCCTTCCAACTTTCCTTCCTTCCTTCCTCCGTCCTTTCCTTCTTCCTTCCTTCCTTTCATCCTTCCATCTTTCTTTCCTTCCTTCCTTTCCTTCTTTCTTCCTCCCTTCCATCTTTCCTTCCTTCCTTCCTTCCTTCCTTCCTTCCTTCCTTCCTTCCTTCCTTCCTTCCTTCCTTCCTTCCTCCTTTCCTCCTTTCTTCCTCACTTCCATCCTTCCTTCCTCCTTTCCTTCCTTCCTTCCATCCTCCTTTCCTCCCTGCCTTCCTTCCATCTTTCCATCCTTCCATCCTTCCATCTTTCCTTCTTTCCTTGACTCGAGGACAACAGAAGGGTTAAAGTAAAACCGTGCTTCGACTTCGCCAGAGAATAATCGCGGACTCTCGTTGCCAGGTTGGACAAAAAAATAAAAACACACCCAACGCCTGGATGTTGCTAACTCGTGAAAGCATCATCAAGCGTTTGGGCGTGATGTCGTCGTGTTTTTATCTGAAGCGTGACGACGACTGTGAGCGGTCCAGATGTGGTGTGATGTGTGATGGGACCCGAACTGTAGCTGCTGTGTTAAACCAGATCCAGATGTGGAGGATACAGTCACAGTATATACATATATATGAAGTGTAGGCCTGAGAGAGAGCAGTTGTTGACTGTCTGCAGCTCCCATCGACACTTATAAAACAAAGGAAATGACTCAGAGCTTTTAAAAGATACGAAGCGATGGATGGGGACAGATGTTAGATCAAATTATAACAGTCAATACATAACTGTCACTGTCACCTTACGTAACCGACTCATTGGCTTCCCTCCAGCTGCAGATCTTTCTTTTCTCATCTCGCTGGTCGTTTATTAATCGGCGCCTCCCTCTCTGAACCTGCTGGGACTTTTTACACTATCATCCATCTGTTCGTGTCGAAAACATGTTTTTTTGAGCGATGTGACGTAAAAAGCAGCACGATTTAATAAATACCATATTTGTTTACGATGAAAACTGACAGATATCAAGCAGCTGGGGTTTTATTATAGCAATGCCAAAATTCCCAAAATGGAAGCAGTGGTGTATTTTACCAGTGTCTACTTAACTACAGTGCATAGTACTCATTTTAAGACAAATCCAAATCTAACCTAAAGGGAGAAGGAAGGAAGGAAGGGAGGAAGAAGAAAGGAAACGAGGAAGGATGGAAGGGAGGAAGAAGGAAGGAAAGGAGGAAGGATGGAAGGGAGGAAGAAGGAAGGAAAGGAGGAAAGAAGGGAGGACGAAGGAAGGAAAGGAGGGAGGAAGGAAAGGAAAGAAGGAGGGAGGAAGGAAAGGAAGGAAGGAAGGACGGAGGAAAGAAGGAAGAAAGGAAGGTAGGAGGGAGGGAGGAAACAAGGAAGGAGGGAGGGAGGAAAGAGAGAGGAAGGAACGAAAGTGAGAGGAAGGGAGGAAAGAAGGAACAGTCAAAACAGACGGGGTCAATTTGACCCGGGAAGACGACAGGAAGGTTAAAATGAGAATGTTTACCTGTTAAAAATGGAAATTAGGGATTATAAAACGTACCTTTAATTGTTATAACACGGGGGTTTTCACTTTAAAACGAGATATTTTGTGAGACGTATAAAATCGAAGTGTAAAACGTGTCCCTGAACACACCACCTGGGACACATTGTAAAGTATCTTAACTTATCTGTCAGTGAGTGTTTTGAACCTGTCTGAACATGTTCACTGTTACATGTTAGTGAAGTTTCCTGCCTCTGAAATTACCTCTAGCTTTGATTTGAGGGCATCTGTCAATGTTTAAAACAATAAGGCTCGAATCCAAGTGAAATCACTGGTTGTTAATGTTTATGACAAGTTAAGTCTTTTTCATTTTTTGTCAAATTAAGCCAGAGGCCGTAAAAAAAAATCCTTCAGTCATGTGACACTAATGACTCTTCTTGAGAAGCCGCCGCTGCAGAGTTTCTGACTGAGCAGCTGTTTGTTGTGAATGTTCACTTCAGTCTCGGCTGCAGCTGACTGTCTGGAAGACCCTGATGTGTGTGTGTGTGTGTGTGTGTGTGTGTGTGTGTGTGTGTGTGTGTGTTTGGCTGAGGGATTAGTGGTGTGCCAGCTGCTGCAGCTTTTGAAGTCAGCTGAATGGAGCTAGTCAAACATCCTGAACTCAAAACACACTGCAGGTGTACGGAGGTCAAAGCAGGCCAATGCAACTCTGACCCAGTCAATAAAGCTGCAGCAGGTATATTTAAATTAATATTAATCATATAATAATATAATATAATTCTTCAGATGCTTGTGCCCTTTAGCATATAGATATTGTGCAATTATCTGCACATTTTGCAGCTGCACGGTTATTAACCCTCCTGTTGTTTTCTTGTCAACTCTGCAACTTTTGTCCACATGGGTCAAATTGACTCGGTTTGACTGTTTATAATAAAGCATAAGTTATAAATTATCACCCAATTCTGAGTTAGACCTTTTCATTCCAACGTATTACCAAACGTTTTACACATATTATCTAGGAAATTATAGTCAATAGGCCTCATTTAAATGACATTATGACTCATTTTGAGTTAACGCCTGTCCTCGGGTCAGTTTTCACCTGGGATGTCCTCACAGGCGTTAACTCAAAAATGAGTCATAATTCATGTCAAATCAAAACAGGAGGGGTTAAAAGACGGCAGCAATAGAAAAACAGTAACGTCTGCACGCTTTCTCCAAAACCACAAGTTCAATTTTAATTAAAAAAACATCAAAACATTTCAAGCCATGTCAGATTTTTGGTTTTTTTGACCTGACAAAACTTCCAATTTGGTGATCAAAATGTTTAAATTTGAATCAAGGAGTAAATGCATGAATGTCTTTGAACGCACCATCTCACGTAACCATGAGATGATAATGAAGTTTTAATGAATGAAGCTGGCAGTCCCATAAAAAAAAAGACCAAATTCAACAATGCAAAACATAAATAAAACATATTTTGTGGCTCATTGACGTGTTTTAGTAGTTTTTAGACAACGACGGATATTTAAGACCGGTCAAATTGACCCCGTCTGTTTTGACTGTTCCTTCTTTCCTCCCTTCCTTCCTTCCGTCTGTCCTTCTTTTCCTTCCTCCCTCCTTCTCTCTTTCGTTCTTTCCTCTCTCTTTCCTCCCTTCCTTCTGTCCTCCCTTCCTCCCTCCCTCCTTCATTCCTTCTTCCTTCCTTCCATTCCTCCCTTCCTCCCTTCCTTCTTTCCTCTGTCCTTCTTTCTTTCCTTCCTCCCTTCCTCTTTTCCTTTCTCCCGCCCTCCCTCCTTCCTTGCTTCCTTCCTCCCTCCTACCTTCCTTCCTTTCTTCCCTTTTCCTCCCTTCCATCCTCCCTCCCTCCTTTCCTTCCTTCTCCCTCCCTCCTTTCCTTCCTTCTTCCTCCCTTCCTTCCTCCTTTCCTTCCTTCTTCCTCCCTTACTTCCTTCCTTCCTCCCTCCTTTCCTTCCTTATTCCTTCCTTCTTTCCTCCTTTCCTTCTTTCTTCCTTCCTTCTTCCTCCTTTCCTTCCTTCTTACTCCCTCCCATCCTTCCTTCCTTCTTCCCTTCCTTCCTTCATCCTCCCTTCCTTCCTTGACTCGAGGACAGAGGAGGGTTAATCAGTTCCACACTTACAACTTGGCAGCAACATATTTTTTGGAAAGGTTTTTGAAACACATCTCTTGAACGCAACAAAAAAAAATCGAATGCTTTGCTCTCGCGCTTGAGCTCTCATTACGAGCTGGACGAGCCTGAACTGGGACAAATTCCTCCGGTTCCCTGAAAGAGTTGAGTCACCCGTGCAACCCCGTGTTTTGTTGACGCTGTATCCAAGCCTGTCAATTTCACCCCTGAAGTCTCAAGTCTGCACAGGAAGCCGAAAAAATAAAAGAGAAAAAAAGAAGAAGAAAGAAATATAAAAGAAACATATTTTGATCCCTGTCAAATTGGGGGTAAAAAGCTGTTTGACCTAGATCTGGGTCCGTTTAGGAAGTTACACAATCGGGCCAATCAGCTCCAAGGGATGAATCATCACAAAAGACTTGATGTGTGTGTGTGTGTGCGTGTGTGTGCGTGTGTGTGTGTGTGTGTGTGTGTGTGTGCATGTGTGTGTGTGAGTGTGAAGGGTCGCTGACATCTTCCAGATTTTTCTTTCCTCGCTTCGCAAAGTTGCAAAAATCCTCGGAGAGAAGCTGAGAAGCTTGTTGGCCGAGCAGATCAAAGATGGGAGGACAGGAGAGGAAATTAGGAGGATAAGATGTGGATGTGGAAGAGGGGAAAAAGAAAAGAAAAGAAGAAGAGGAGATGGACAGAAATAGAAAGTAGTGAGAGAAGTGTGGAGAGAAAGGGAAAGAACTGATGGAAAGAGGAGGAGAAGAAATGAGGAGAGAGGCGAGGAGGAGCAGAGGAAGGATTCGAGAGAAAGTAGAGGATGAATAAACACAAGAAGAAGGAGGAGAAAAGGGATGCATGAGAAGAGTGGAGGAGAATAAAGGAGAACATGGGAAAAAGAAGAGGGAGGTAAAGAATGGGAGGAGATAAGGGACGAAAATAAGGAAAGATAAGAGCAGATTCCTTTCCTCTGTTTGTCTTCCTTCATACTTCCATTCCCGGGGGGAGATGAAGAGATTATGTACAGTATGTTAATGAGGTTGAGATAATGGAGGGAGAGAAGATGAGAGAGAGAGAGAGAGAGAGAGAGAGAGAGAGAGAGAGAGAGAGAGAGAGAGAGACTGTGAAAGAGTGGACAGAAAATAAGAGAAGGAGGAGAAGAAGCAGAATGAGGAGGAGAAAGACTAAACTCTACTAAGTGTCAAACTGCACTCAGCAGATTGATGTGTTCACAGCTGCACCTTTACAGTGTGTGTGTGTGTGTGTGTGTGTGTGTGTGTGTGTGTGTGTGTGTGTGTGTGTGTGTGTGTGTGTGTGAGCTCCTTAATATGCTTTCATGACTCCCTCTCTCTCTCACCCTCACACTCTCACAGAGGAACACTGTTTGTTTTTGCAGCACAGGGCAGGCACTCAGGACATCCTGGCTTAATTTTTAGACATTATGACCTTGTTAAGATAACATAAAGAGTGTGTGTGTGTTTCTATATGTGTGTGTTTCTGTGTGTATGTGTGTGTGTGTGTGTGTGTGTGAGTGGAAAGCAACCCCAGTTTTAGAGTTTGGTGCAGTGCGAGGCGCCGACACAAATCTGAGTGATCAGCAGATGGAGAGAAGCCAGAAAGACGGACAACAGACCGAGCATCAGATGTAAGAAGAAACAGCTTCTGATATTAATAAAACTATAATAATATGATTATAATGTCAGATTTTAATCAGTTTTAATTTTGCATGATTTGAAAATATCCTCATAAACCGTAATTTACACTTATTAACTGTTCAATTCACACTAATAAACTGTAAAAACTGCACAGCCTCATCCACTGTGTCACTGTGTCTGGGCTTAAATGGGTACAGGCTCCTTATTGGTCACATTTAGATGATGATCTGCACCTTTAAATCTTTAAATCTGCATTAATTGATTTAATTATAAGTGTTTCTGTCCACCTGATGAATGTAAGTCTCTTTTAGCTGTTTTTACTCTCTATCAACTCCTGAGGGAAATATCTAAATGCTCCACTAATGTTCAGCAGCTAGTCTACAGATAACTGTGTGTGTTTGCTGTTTGGTGCTGAGCAGGTAGTGAACAGCGGCTGAAAACGACGCTATGAGAGCAGCTGAGAGTGAACCAGAACAGTAAAGTTGCAGCCGGACAGATAAACAATGAGCTGAAACTCAACTATAAAGTTTGAGGAAGCTGCAGAGTCTCTGATAAAGTGTGACGCTTCTCACTGGTGGATTCATTTCAGAAGTGTGGGGACCAAAAAAGTGTGTGTGTGTGTGTGTGTGTGTGTGTGTGTGTGTGTGTGTGTGTGTGTGTGTGTGTGTGTGTGTGTGTGTGTGTGTGTGTGTGTGTGTAGCTGTAGATAAACCGGAGACTCTCACTTAATATTTGTGGCGCTATAATTACAAACACAAAGCAGCTAGCTACTACTTGTGGGATTAAATACAAGCTTTTTAGTTAAAGGTGCAGTGTGTAAGATTTAGTGACACCTAGTGGCTAGGTTGCAGATTACAACCTCACCCTCCAGATGACTGCAAAACTTGCTAAAAAAATGCAAAAGTCCCCCCGAGTGGTGGACTCCATGCAAGATGACCAGATGACCCACTCTCTATGTAGATGCCAAGCTTTCATGAGATTATACAGTAATTAAGACACTATTATATTTCATTTCTGCCCGGTCCATTCTGCTAGATTCCACTAAATTCTACACACTGCACCTTTAATGATAAATCAGAAATATGCATTAATTTCCTGCTGCTTCACCTTTGGAAATGATCAACCACCAAAATCCTGAGTGGTGAATGATTAAAGCCTCTTTTTACCGTAAGTGTTGTAATATAGGAGCATTTTCAAGGGAAAATTCCAGCACACTTAGCTGAGAGCGATGTGAAGTTGATGCATATGATTAGTTTTGTGCTGAAAATCTACATGAAATAATGAATACATTTTCAAATGAGAGATAAATGTTGCTTTATAAGAAATGATCTCCCTTATAAATCATGTCAGTATCCATGAAAAACAGCTGAGCTTAGATTCTGGTGTTTAATGGGAACATTTACCCTAACAGCTGATCTTAGATCTTAGGAAGGAAGGAAGGAAGGAAGGAAGGAAGGAAGGAAGGAAGGAAGGAAGGAAGGAAGGAAGGAAGGAAGGAATGAAGAACAGATGAAAAGAAGGAAGGAAGGACAGATGGAGGGAAGGAAAGAAGGAAGGAAGGGAGGAAGGGCGGAAGGAAGAAAGGAAAGAAGGAAGGAAAGAAGGAAGGAAGGACAGATGGAGAGAAAGAAGAAAGGAAAGAAGGAAGGAACAAATGAAGACAGGGAGGAAGGACAGATGGAAGGAAGGAAAGAAGGGAGGAAGGAAGGACAGATGGAGGGAAGGAAGAAAGGAAAGAAGGAAGGAACAAATGAAGAAAGGGAGGAAGGACAGATGGAAGGAAGGAAAGAAGCGAGGAAGGAAGGAAGGAAGGGAGGGAGGAAGGAAGGAAGGAAGGAAGGAGGGAGGGAAGGGAGGACAGATGGACGAAAGGAAGGAAGGAAGGACAGATGGAAGGAAGGAAAGAAAGTAAGGAAGGAAGGAAGGAAGGAAGGGGAATCTGTGGATTAGCAAAACCATTAAATAATAGGTTTTACATGCAAAGATGCTGAGGAGGGAGATTTGGTTCCTGGGCTTGCTGCAGTGATCAGAACCACAAATCAGGTTCATGGTTTAATGCATGAGTGTAAAAATGTTTAAAAAGAAAAAAATAATAAAGGTTTTAAGGGTGCAGTGGCATGAGCTGGCATGAGAAGATGGAGGGAAGTCAAGTGTGTGTGTGGATGGACTGCTGCGGAGGTCGTCAAGTTCAGATCCAAAGCACACGCACGCGCACACAGACGCACGCACGCACGCACACACACACACATTACTGTCTTATCGCACTTCAGGCTGTGTGAGAATATTTCCCCTGCTCTCTCATAACTTTTCCTGTGTATTTCTAAATAAATCTCTCTCTCAGACACACACGCACGCACATACACACACACACACACACACACACACACACACACACACACACACACACACACACACACACACACACTGTGACTGTCTTATCACATTCCAGGCTCTCTTGTCACTTTTCCTGTGTATTTCTTAAGAAAGCTCTCTCTCTCTCTCAGACTCACACACGCACGCACGCACGCACGCACGCACGCACGCACACACACACACACACACACACACACTGTGACTGTCTTATCACATTTCAGGTTCTCTGGTCACTTTTCCTATTATGTTTTTAATAATAAATATCTCTCTCTCTCTCTCTCTCACACACACACACATGCACGCACGCACGCATGCACGCACCTTTCCCGCAGGTTCCTCTCTGGATGAAAATCACCGGCGGCTGCTGCAGCTTCATGGCCCGGTTGCTGACCCGCTTCAGCTCGCAGATGTTCCGGTACGAGACGCCGTCGCTTCCACACACCGGCTCGGTGGTCTTGCACACGCACACACCGGCCTTTCCCCTCCGTCTCACGGTGGCGGACACCTCCACGCCATCGCTCACCACGCACTCCATCCCCTCGGCGCACTCTCGGTCATCTGCGTCCCCGCACTGCTCCCCCTCTCCGGACGCACACACCGGGCAGCAGTCACACCGGTCCTGCACGTCTCCGGCCAGGCAGTCTGCAGGGATCGGTGCACACTGAGACTTATCACACTTCTCCGGGCAACCGATGGCGAAACGTTTGGTTATCCTCCCCTCGGCAAGCAGACAAGAAGAGGCGACCAGGGTCATTACGCACAGAGCAAACTGGAGACGCATCATGGAGCAGTGCACAAAAAAACCTCCAAAACAAAACTTAGAGCAGGATTTAAAAAAAAAAAGTTGATATAAAACACTGAGTTCTAGTTCAGAAGTGTTGTGTTATCTGGTAGTGTAAGAGGTCACGGCACCGGTACCGGCTGATGCAGTCTGCAGCTCCTGTCTCCTGCTGTCCCGGTTTATAAAAGCTGCAGGATAAACACAGGAGGCGATTGGTGGGCGTGTGTGACGTCAGTATCAGAGGGAAGGAGGAGGAGGAGGAGGAGGGTGAAGGTGCGTGCGAGTGATTAAAGCTGTTTACAGTGAATGGTGCTGCAGCTAAATGTTATTTAGAGTATTTGTGCTATTTAATTTACGTCTACTCCCAAATTAAAGTTTATTTAAGAGGAAAAGAACTGCATATTTTCTTATTTTATATGCTTGTCTTTAAAAGGATGTCTATAGATAATATGCAGCAGTAAAAAGTCGTGAAATTAACTCTGGCTACAACATTAGATGAGCAATAAACCAAAAGTTAGATAAATGTTTGTGCACATGAGAACAGTATAATGTATATTCTGTATCAACAGGTTGTAACTAAGCTGATAGAGCTGCTATATAATAATTAAAATATATATATTTTAAATGCTTGTTATGCTGGCATCATATATTCAGACCTATTATCAAAAAATAATGAGCTTTTTAAGTCATAATCACGACTAATGTGTTGAGATAATATAATAACTGAGATAATATTAATGCAACAGGTTAACAGAAACACATTTCATTAGCTGTTAGAAAGATTACGATAATTAATAATGATGCATATGCTGTAAAATGTTATCACTTTGCAGCTTTTGGCTTCCATATATGAAACTTTCTATCAATTTCTGTTGTAATTTGGCGCATTATAAATGAAATTAAACTGAAATTGAATTGAACATAAATGTAGTTAATGCTTTATAATATGATCCTTGTAATAAGAGTCAGTTAATAGGTAATAAGACACTTATATATAATCCTTATAAGATGCTTATTAATAATAATATGTGTTAATAAGACTATAGAAGTGTTAATAATAGCATCATAAACACATTTATTGTCATTTATAAGAAACCTGTTAAAAGTTGGCTGCTTAATGAAAGCCTTATGAGTTTATTATAGCATTAAAATACATATTGTGTTATTATTAAACCTTTACTGAGCTGTTTTGTTGCTTTATTAAGATTAATATATACTTTATTAACCATTTCTTAACAGTTAACGCTGCTCTTATTTACAGTTAGTTAAGGTTTTTGCAGCTACTGGATCTAAAGAAAACAATGCCTTATCATGGTAAATAAATACTTTATTAAGCATTTATTACAAATACCTTAATATAAAGTGTTACCATAGTATCTATAGAAGGAGATTCAGTATCTAAACATTAGACAGCGTTAGTTTTGAGGCAACACAGTGAGAGTACATCAAAAGAAAACACCAAAGTCACCCTTGTTAATTCTGATATTTATAAGATTAATAAAACATCTTCAACCTAATAACAGGTCAGATTAGGTGCAGAGTTATGATTTCTTTTGTTAATCTTTGAGCTTAAATAACAGAACTTCCCGTCACTGTCAGTCAGCTTTATCTGCACGTTTACCTTCATTGTAGTATTGCAGCCATAGACTGTATATAAAATGGACGTAACATCCGTGACGTCACCCATTGGTTTGTGGACTGCTGCTTGGAGGCCAATAGTATCGGATCTGAGCAGCGCCATCTTGAAAATTTCAGGTGCATGCTGGGAAAAATAAAAACATGGATTCTACTTATATGGGCATCAGGAGGAGCATGAGGCGCCCTCCTGAACCTGTGAACCAATCAACCTGTCAATCACGACGTAGCCACGCCCTAATGCATACCCTGCTTTATCGTCACATATAAAATCAGGGAGGCCAAAATGTCCCAAATGAACATCATACTGCATTGAAGAAGGCTTTAAACTAGCGATTGAGACCATAAACACATTTTGAAAACGTTTACTGAGGTTAGAAATCAAGTGAGAAGTTGGTGAATTCTCCATTGACTTGTATAGAGACGGAAGTCCTTTTGACACCAAAACGGTCGCCCCCTGGTGGCCTTTTGATAGAATGCAGTTTTAAGTTACTTCCGCGTTGGCCTCATTTCAGAGGACCGGAACTCCCCGCCTGATTGCAGCTGTCTTTTTAAAATATGTTTTCATCCTCGCTGCTTTTACTGCTTCCTTGCTGCTGTTTTGTGTGACCCACCTCCTCCTCATCACCGCCCAGCCTTCACAGATTCATCAGAGCATCACTTCATCATCCTCATCAGCTGATCGGTCTCAGCAGAAATCATCAGCACAATCACCAGTTTGTGGACCAAAGACTTTTGATTACACCTAATCATCAATATCACCTGTATAATAAACAACTTTTTTCCTCTTCATTCTCTGTTCTCTCCTGATTGAACTACTCTACACTTTTTTCAGGACAGTTTTCAGTTTTCTGATTCTCTACTGATTCTGTTCGGTCTGAACTTTTATAATGTTAACGAGCTCCTCTGAGTGATTTCCATGTCCTTCTTCTTCAGTCTTACTCTGTTTCATAATAAAGTCTGCACTGCTGTAAATGCTGCTGCTGGCTACTCTCTCCTGCTGACCTCCAGTCATTCAGTCAGTCATTCAGTCATCACAACAATTGATTTTTCCAATGAGAGTCGATTCACTACAGTCACTGAAAAGTTAAACTCATTTTTAGGACTTGTCTGTTTTGAACACATCTGAGGAAGCTGGGTTGTTCTACAGAATTACACACAAAGATGTTTTATAATTAAACACTTTGTTCATTAACTATGTTCTCTTCATGTGTGTTAAACTCTCTCTCTGGCTTTGTGTTATTTGCTTCCTTTAACCATTAAAGTGATAATTAGGGGCCAGGATGCTGGAGCCAAAAAATTGCCATTTGATGAATTATGTTTAAAAAATAAGGCAAGGCAGCTTTATTTATATAGTGCATTTCATACCCACGGGCAACTCAATGGGCTTTATATAACATAACAATTAACAGTAAGAATTGGAAGCAAACTAAATTAGATGATTCATAGAATAATTGTATTTTAGTTAATTGCTTTCATAAAGTGTAGGGTGGATATCCCCTGTCTGTCTGGCACAATCAGCTGATTGAATCTGACACTCCTTTTAATAACCAGCCAGCTGACTGAGGTGGTAACTACTAGTCACAGCTGGTATCAGCTGGTATGTATGTGAGGAGCTGGAAGTTGCAGGAGCTCTTTTGGTTTTGTAGCCACATGTTTTTTTGACCACAGTGGCTTAAAGTTTTTGATGTCCTTTTAATTTGATGTCTTGATCCCCTCTCCTCGTACATCAACACATAAGAACAATTCCTTTGTTTGTGGAAACAAAGATAAACGTAACATGGAGTTGTCTAAATGAGTACGAAAAATAAATATGGCCAAAAAAAAAAGAAATCATGGACTCTGAGTTTTGTTGAAGCACATCAACCGAGGTACGAACCAAAAGGTCCAGAAAGGATGGAAAGTTGCACTTTTAAGGTGGATGCTACCATCTACAGTTTTCAACCAACTCAATACAATATGTAGAAATGTATGAAGTTATGCAACTCAATTTTCACATTATTGTGAAGATGACAGAATAAATAAACAGAATAAATAAACAGAATAAATAAACAGGAAGAGAGTTTTTGCTTTTGAATCCAGGCTTATCAAAAAAAAGTTGTCATGTGTCTGTGGGCAAAATCAACGAATAAAAAAGCTTAAAGGAGCTCTGAAGATGCAAAAAAAAAACCAATTTATTTCATGTGCAAATATTTCAAGTTCAAGTCCAAATTGTGTAAAATATTTAAATAAAACATGTGAACGCCCTGCAGAATGAGAGTTAATCATCATCCATCTTATTTTCCCTCATAATGAAACAACTTGCTGTTTATCACCTGATTATTGAAATTATTAAAAAAAGTTAAAAGTATTGTTGGTTCAATTTTCATTTAACCCTCCTGTTATCCTCGAGTCAAGGAAGGAAGGGAGGAAGAAGGAAGGAAAGAAGGGAGGGAGGAAGGGAGGAAGAAGGGAGGGAGGAAGGAATGATGGAAGGGAGGAAGAAGGAAGGAAAGGAGGGAGGAATGAAGGGAGGGAGAAAGGGAGGAAGAAGGGAGGGAGGAAGGAATGATGGAAGGGAGGAAGAAGGGAGGGAGGAAGGAATGATGGAAGGGAGGAAGAAGGACGGAAAGGAGGGAGGAATGAAGGAAGGAAGGAAGGAAGGAAAGGAGGAAGAAGGAAGGAAAAGAGGGAGAAGGAAGGGAGGAAGAAGGATGGAAAGGAGGGAAGGAAGGAAGGAAGGAAGGAAGGAAGGAAGGAAGGAAGGAAGGAAGGAAGGAAGGAAGGAAGGAAGGAAGGAAGGAAGGAAGGGAGGAAAGAAGGATGGAGAGAGGGAGGGAGAAAGGAAAAGAGGAAGGGAGGAAAGAAGTACAAGGTTATGGCGAGGAAAGACAGACAGAAGGAGGGGGGGAGGAAAGAAGGAAGGGAGGAATGAAGGAAGGAAGGAGGGAAGGAAGGAGGGACGTAAAGAAGGAGGGAGGGAACAGACAGGGTCAATTTGACCCGGGAGGACGACACGAAGGTTAAAGTTAAACATCATTTCTCACCTGAGCTGTTTTTCTGCCTCTATTGACTTCACTCAAATGACTCTTCGGACTCACAAACACACAAACTATTGACTTCACTTCATCGAGCTGAATCGTTCAAAACAAAAGATTCATCAGTGAGTCTCACACACGCAGTCACCACTTCAATAAAATCCATGTAGCGGAAAGCAGAGTTACATCATTAGCAGGATGATGCAAAGGCTTTTGTTTTGGAAACTACCAATTGTTCTGAACTCGTGTCACATTCTAATGACATCATATGAATATTATGTCATGATTTAAGTAATTTGTCTCCCTGTTGTGGAAAAGCGTTTTTTTCTTTCTTTTCTTTTTCTAAATTTAACGAGTATCTCGTAACGAGGAAACAGATTTCTCATAACGAGAAACAGCCGAGTTATTTTTTAATGCCCTCATTAAACTTTTGCATTTGTTTCCTAATAAGTCAGACTTTGTCCTCCGTACTTTTCACAACACAACTTCACTATCGGACCTTTCGCTTTGACTATAAACATTCTTCTTTTGCAGCTCTCTTCCCTTCCAGTCTTGTTGGTAAATATTTACACATGATTAACTAACAGTCGGCTCTTCCTCCTCGCCGTGTGATATGTGTGATTATGGGCTCATTTCCTTCCCGTCCAGCTCGACTCTCCCGCAGATCTGCTGCAGCTATTGTGTTTGTGTCAGACGGCTTGCAGAGTTTTCTTAGAGTTATTGATGCAGGAGGAAGCCAGGGAAAACCCACCCACAGTCTGATTCCTGAAGGGTGTGTGTGTGGTTTCTAACATATTGGAAACATATAAATCTGACTGAGACTGAGAGTGAAAGTCGTTATTTACACCTGTAAATGTGACAAAGTGAGGGATTAATATTAATGATTATGGATTGGGTGAATGTGAGTGTTTTCTGTACATGCATCTGAAGTTGGCAAGCTTTTAAAATATGAACGTGTGTTAGAAATATCGGAATTTCCCCATATAACGCAATGTCCCTGGTTTGATTCCAGCCGGGAAGCCTCTCATGCATGTCTTACCCCTCCTTCTCACCTCATGTCTCAACTATTAACTGGAAAAAAAGGGAAAAAATATATTAAATTTCATTACAAGAATTGGTAAGTTTTCATAAAATTCTTGGCTGTAACGGCTCAGACTACTGAAGAGTTTACATCATGTAGATAAAAAAAAAAGTTCTTCATTCGTAGAAAATGAAGAACATCTCTTAAACTCAAATTAATCTCATGAAAGCAACAAGCCGAGACGCAATGTTCTGACAATTAAGTTGTTGTTTATACTACAAATGTTGTTGGACTTTTGACCTCTTTTAGACTTTGGAAGTAGGTGAAGTCTTCTTTGTGATCCTTGATGGAGTTCAGGGTTCCTCGAAGATGTTCTACTTGTTCTTTAAGGGCTTTGACTGTATTTTGAAAGAGTTCAAGAGGTCATGGAAGAGATTCATTGGTAATTTAAGTGTTTTCGGTGATCCTCGAAGGCAGTCTAATACTCCATGAAGGAGTTTAGTTGACCATTGACTCTTGAGGGAGTTCGAACTCCTTCCATGAAGTCCAATGACACATTTCAGTGACCATGAAGGGGTGTTATTGGCGACTGAAGATGGTCTATGGGTAATTTAAGTGTTTTCAGTGGTCCATGAAGGAGTTTAGTTGATCATTTAAGGAGTTCCAGGGCTCCTCGAAGATGTTCTAGTTGCCCTCAAATGGTGTTGACTCTTGAAGGAGCTCAAAAGATCCTTGAATGAAGTCCAGTGACACTTAAAACGGCTCAATGGGTCATTTCAGTGACCATGAAGGGGTGTTATTGGAGACTGAAGCTGGTCTATGGGTAATTTAAGTGTTTTCAGTGATCCTTGAAGGAGTCAGTTGACCATTTAAGGAGTTACAGGGCTCCTTATAGATTTTCTACTGGCTCTTGAAGGGATTTCACTGGATTTTAAAGGACTTCAAAGGAACATGGAGGAGATTCATGGGTAATTTCATTGTTTTCGGTGGTAATTGATGGAGTTTTATCACTGCATGAAGGAGTTTAGTTGATCATTTAAGGAGTTCCAGGGTGCCTTAAAGATCTTCTACTGACCCTTGAATGGTGTTGACTCTAGAAGGAGTTCAAAAGATCCTTGAATGAAGTCCAGTGACACTTAAAACGGCTCAACGGGTCATTTCAGTGACCATGAAAGGCTGTTATTGGCGACTGAAGATGGTTTATGGGTAATTTAAGTGTTTTCAGTGATGCTTGAAGAAGTTGAGTTGACCATTTAAGGGGCTCCAGGGTTCCTTGAAGAGATTCTACTGGCTCTTGAGGGGCTTTGACTGTATTTTGAAGGAGTTCAAGGGGTCATTGAGGAGATTCATGGGTCATTTCAATGTTTTCGGTGGTCCTTGAAGGGGTTTTAGCACTCCATTAAGGAGTTTAGTTGATCATTTAAGGGGTCCCAGGGTTCCCCGAGGATCTTCTACTGGCTCTTGAATGGTGCTGACACTTAAAGGAGTTCAAAAGATCCTCAAATGAGGTCCATTGACACTCAGAAGGGCTAAAAGGGTCATTTCAGTGACCATGAAAGGCTGTTATTGACGACTGAAGATGGTCTTGGGGAGGTTTTATGGGTATTTTAAATGTTTTCAGTCATCCTTGGAGGAGTTCAGTTGACTATTTAAGGAGTTCCAGGGCTCTTTAAAGATCTTCTACTGGCTCTTGAAGGGCTTTCACTGGATTTTAAAGGACTTCAAAGGAACATGGAGGAGATTCATGGGTAATTTCATTGTTTTCGGTGGTCTTTTAAGGCAGTCTAACACTCCACGAAGGAGTTTAGTTGAGCACTGACTCTTGAAGGAGTTTGAATGATCTTTGAATGAAGTCCAATGACACTTAGAAAGGCTCGACGGGTAATTTCAGTGACCATGAAAGGCTGTTATTGGCGACTGAAGATAGTCTTGGAGAGGTTTTATGGGTTATTTAAGTGATCCTTGAAGGAGTTTAGTTGACCATTTAAGGAGTTCCAGGGTTCCCCGAGGATCTTCTACTGGCTCTTGAAGGGGTTTCACTGGCTTTTAAAGGACTTCAAAGGAACATGGAGGAGATTCATGGGTAATTGCATTGTTTTCAGTGGTCTTTTAAGGCAGTCTAACACTCCACAAAGGAGTTTAGTTGACCACTGACTCTTGAAGGAGTTTGAATGATCCTTGAATGAAGTCCAATGACACTTAAAAGGGCTCAACGGGTCATTTCAGTCACCATGAAGGTGTCACATCCTGTGTTAGTTTGTGTTTTATTTTGGAAAGATGTTCTCCCCTTGTGTATTTTGTTAGTTTTGCTTCCTGTGTTTCCCCTTCCTTGGTTGATTGTCTCATGTGTTTCACCTGTCTCGTTTCTCTCACCTGTGTCCTGTTAGTTATTACCTCATGTCGATATAGGTTTTGGTTTCTTGTCCAGTCTTTGTCCGAGTCTCTGTGTTTGTGCTGTGTTTTGTACTGTGTAGTTTTTGCCAGTGTTCATTCGGCCTGTGTTTTTCTGTTTGAGTGGTTTATTCCTGGTTTGGCCAATAAAGTCTTGGAGAGGTTTTATGAGTAATTTAAGTGTTTTCAGTGATCCTTGAAGGAGTTCAGTTGACCATTTAAAGGGTTTCAAGGGTCCTTGAAGATGTTCTACTGACTCTTGAAGGGCTTTGACTGTGTTTTGAAGGAGTTCAATAGGTCATGGAGGAGATTCATGGGTTTTCAGTCATCCATGAAGGAATTTAGTTGACCATTTAAGGTGTTTCAGGGTTCCCCAAGGATCTTCTACTGGCTCTTGCATGGTGTGGACTCTTGAAGGAGTTTGAACAATCCTTGAATGACGTCCAGTGACACTCAGAAGGGCTCAACGGGTCATTTCAGTCACCATGAAAGGTTGTTATTAGCAACTGAAGATGGTCTTGGAGTTTTATGGGTAATTTAAGTGTTTTCAGTGATCATTAAAGGAGTTCACGTGACCATTTAAGGGGTTTCAAGGTTCCTTGAAGATGTTTTACTGGCTCTTGAAGGGCTTTGACTGAATATTGAAGGCGTTAAAGAGGTCATGGAAGAGATTAATTGGTAATTTCAGTGTTTTCAGTGGTCCTTGAAGAGGGTATAACACTCCATGAGGGAGTTTAGTTGACCTTTTAAGGGGTTCCAGGGTTACTTGAAGATGTTCTACTGACTCTTGAAGGGCTTTGACTGTGTTTTGAAGGAGTTCAATAGGTCATGGAGGAGATTCATGGGTAATTTAAGTGTTTTCAGTCATTCTTGAAGGAGTCCAGTTGACCCTTTAAGGAGTTCCAGGGTTCCCTGAGGATCTTCTACTGACACTTGAAGGACTTTCACTTTTAAAGGACTTCAAGGGGTCATGGAGGAGTAGGGTTCGGGTTTAAGTGTTTTCAATGGTGCTTGAAGGAGTTCAGTTGACCATTTAAGGAGTTCCACGGGTCTTTGAAGATCTTCCACTGACTTCTAAAGAGCTTTGAATAACTTTTGAGGGACTTCAAGGGGTCTTGAAGGAGTCTCATGGATCTTTGAAGCATTTCCAGGGATCCCTAGCAACATAACATTTACATTTTATCATTTAGCAGATGTTTTTATTCAAAGTGACTTAACCTTTCTGTCGTCCTCCCGGGTCAAATTGACCCCGTCTGTTTTGACTGTTCCTTCTTTCCTCCCTCCTTCTCTCTTTCTTTCCTTCTTCTCTCTTTCCTTCCTTCTTCTGTCTTTCATCCCTTTCTTCTTTCCTTCCTCCATCCCTCCTTCCTTCCTTTCCTTGCTCCCTTCCTTCCTTCCTCCCTCCCTCCCTCCCTCCTTCTCTCTTTCTTTCCTCCCCCCTACCTTCCTCCCTTCCTTCTTTCTTCTGTCCTTCCTTCTTCCCTTCCTCTTTTCCTTTCTCCCTCCCTCCCTCCTTCCTTCTTTCCTCCCTCCTCCCTTCCTTCCTTCTTCCTCCCTTCCTTGACTCCAAGACAACAGGAGGATGGAATTTTGTTTTTTTTTATTTTTTAGTGTAAAAAAACATCTGGAAGTAGACAAGTGCATAAGAAATACCATAAATAACAAGAATGAAGTGCAATAATCAACAAAGTGCTAAAAAGGGTTAAAGGGGCTTTTACAGAACTTAAGGAACAATTTAACAATCGGGGGATTTGGCCAACAGCGTATGTGGTCTGATGCTCTTAAAACATGATTTAGATCTTTTATATAATAATAAATGCACCGGGGAAATCAGCGCGATGTGATTATTCTCCTCACACACTGGATGTTTAATTTCCTGCCACATGATATTGTACAGTGGTGTAACAGCAAAGCACATTTATTGGAGGAAGTTTGGCCACATGAAACAAAAAAACCCTGTTCCAGTTTGTTTAATTAAATTAAGAGCGTTTTTGTGAAGTCAGTTGTGTTTGCAGGATCCACGGGGAGCTGAGTAAGAGAACAAACAGTTGATGCAAAATGAGTTTTCCCCCTGTTTGCCAGTTTTCCATGTCACCATTTTTGCTGTTATTTAACACTATGTTCATTACATTTTATGTCCTTGTGTACTTTTCAAATCAAATTCATGTGAAATAGTAAAGAGACGTTGTCCCAAATGTTCAAACATCTGTCTGATATTATCCTAAGAGTATGATTGAAATTGATATTGAATTCATTTTTGACTTTTGAAACAGTATTAACCTTCGTGTCGTCCTCCCTGGTCAAATTGACTCGTCTGTTTTGACTGTTCCTTCTTTCCTACCTTCCTCCCTTCGTTCTGTCCTCTTTTCCTTTGCCCTCCCTCCCTCCCTCACTCCTTCTTTCCTTCCCTCCTTCCTTCCTTCCTTCCTTCCTACCTTCCTTTTTTCCTTTCCTTTCCTTTCCTCCCTTCCTTCCTTCCTCCCTCCTTCCCTCCTTCCTTCCTTCCTTCCTCCCTTCCTCCCTTCCTCCCTTCCCTCCTTCCTTCCTCCCTTCTTTCCTTCCTTCTTCCTTCCTTCCTCCCTTCCCTCCTTCCTTCCTCCCTCCTTTCCTTCCTTGTTCCATCTGTCCCTCCTTCCTTCCTCGCTCGCTCCTTTCCTTCCTTCTCCCTTCCTCCCTCCCTCCCTCCCTCCCTCCCTTCCTCCCTCCCTCCCTCCCTCCCTCCCTCCTTTCCTTCCTTCTTCCTCCCTCCCTTCCTTCCTTCCTTCATTCCTCCTTTCCTTCCTTCGTCCTCCCTTCCTTCCTTTTTCCTCCCTTCCTTCCTTGACTCGAGGACAACAGGAGGGTTAAACATAACAATCATAGTGTGTGAAGATCAATTTATTAGCTCTTACTAGTTATGGAGCTTTTGATCTTCCTTTAGCAGAAGGATTTTTTCTCATGTTGAAATGAAGTTGTCGAATTTGTCTTTTGTTCCTGACCACTTTAAGAGCTTCTTTTCAATGTTGGCTTTAAATCTGATATCTCAATTTGTTGTTTTTTTTAAGTTATGCATGTAAAATGAAAGGGTCTCGAAGGACTTTGACTGTATTTTGAAGAACTTCAAGAGGTCTCAGAGGAGTTTCATGGATACTTTCAGTGTTTCCTGTCATCTTTGAAGGAGTTTCCAGGCTTCTTTGAAGATGCCCTACTGCCTTCGAAGGGCTTTCACTGTATTTTTATGTTACTGTATAATTTTAATGTTTTCAGTCATCCTTGAAGGAGCTCAGTTGACCATTTAACTAGCTCTCAGGCGTCATGAAGAGCATCAACTGGCTCTTGAACAGGCTTTCACAGAGTGTGAAGTTCAATTTATTAGCTGTGCTGGAGCTTTCGATCTTTCTTTAGCAGAAGGATTTTGCTCATGTTGTCATGAAAGTGTCAAATGTGTCTTTCTTTTCTGACCACTTTAAAGACTTCTTTTCGATGTTGGATACCTCAAAATATTCACTCTGAGTCATGCATGTAATATGAGCCAGAATTAACATAAAACAGATATAAGATGTAAGAAAGAGAGCTCCAGTCCCAGTGGATATGTCCTCTGCCTGCCTCTGCCTGGCTCCAGTGTTGGACAGCTCATCATTTCTGTTTATGATGTGAAGGACCGCTGGAGTCCAGTCAAACACTCTGTTCTGCTTTTCCTGGAAGCCCAGAAAGCGAATGTGTGTGTGAAATATCAATCAAATTCCACTCACGTTGAGTCAGTCAGCAATAATGATTTGATTTATACATGTGCGTGAGTTGGAGAGAGAGATAGCGTGAAAAAGACAAAAGAGAGAGCAACAAAAACTAGAGTTGGCGTATGTTAACATGCAGCTGTCAGGCCTGTACAGAGTGTGCTTGTGTATATACGTCTGAGTGTGTTTGTATATATATGTGTGTGTGTTTGTCTCTCGGATGACTCAAGCCTCCTCCCATCTGTCCAAATTGTCCGGCTAAGATCTCATGTCAAAAATGCTCGGCAACATTTATTTTCCTGGCTGCGTCGTGTTTGTGGTTTCAGATATTGGCTGCAAGTGAGCGCTCACAACATCGGATCTTTGATCGTGCTGTTGCCCAAATCAAGACAAACAAAGATGAATTTGATGTTTCCAGATCAGCTTAGACAAAATCAGTCAAATCAAGGACAAAATCTACAATCTCAAACAGATTAACAAAAGAAATAGTTTGTTTTAAAATGTTGGACGTCAGTAGCAAAAAACGCTGGTTCTGTTCTGTCTGGTTGTTCAATTCAACTGATTCAAAATTCAGAAACCGAGCTGATACGAAGCCGATCTTTTCATCAGGAAACAAAAGAAGAATGTTTTAAATAGTAAAGTTTGTACCTGTTTCATGTCTCTCGGATATTGCTTTGTTATGTTAGATGGGACTGTGGTAAAAAATTATGTGATGATGATGTTATACTGCTTTGGCTACGTCTCCCTTGTAAAAGAGAATGTATTACAAGAGACTACTTAGATAAATAGAGGTTCAATAAATTTAAAAGTGATTTATATTGGATTAAATTAGATTGTAACTTCATCTTAATAGAGATTGTGCCTTTGAGATTGTTTCTTTTAAAAAAAAACATGCATTTTGGCCAAGAGGAAGCAACTGCTGGTTATTGAATTTTCTCTTTTTGATATCAACAATATCAGACAAAAAATGACCTCGATCCAACAGATGCGCAGCATCTGGGAACAAAATTGAGGATTGGGCATGAAATATTGTTCTTTCATTCCATGTAGAGATCCCAAGAGGAAGCCATGCATGTCCAAATTATTTCACCTTTGCTTTGGACAATGTGTGTCATAGAGATTCCTGATCCAGTCCGTCTTGTTCAATGATGTCTAAGCTTAAATAAACAGGACACGTTGTCAGATGTGTGCTAACCACATTTTTCTTGATTTTACCTTTTTGGGTCAATTCAACTTTGTGTTTAATGTTGTCGGGTCTGTTCGGTTTCGGGTCAGTGTCGTACACATTTTCCAGGGTTTTTTTTAGGCCTTATCTTGGGCAGCTCTGCACCAAGCAGCAACCTCCACATCTTGAGGCTTAAGTGCCATTGATGGCCTGAAGATCTTCCATCTGTCTCCTATTCAAAAAGCCTCAACTTCTCTCTAGAAATACTGAGTCAGTCATTGGTTTCAATGAGTCATTCTAGTCTCAATCTCTAAATTCAGACCCTCTACTAACTGTGCTAGTGATCATTTTGGAAATTATTGCTCCATTAATAAGATTTGAAGACTTGTAGTAGCTTTGATGTCTGCAAACTGGGTGTTGACTGACAGCTGAGATGTGATTGAGAGAGACCATAACCAAAGATGGAGTTTGATGATGTTGTGAAGTAGTGTGGGATCATGGGAGTTATTGTTTTCATTGTTAAACAACAAGAATTTCTGATGGAAATCGATCTGAACTCAAATAGAAGAAGAAATGAAGAAAGGCAAAATCAAAATATATGGAATTTATTAAAGTTATATTCACATCATTATTTCATGTTTGCTAACATTGGCTTTTTGGGGACAGCTTCAACACATTAAACAGCAATGAATAATTGTGCTCCATCATGAGTGAGCAATAGTGGCTAACTAGTTCATCAAGTTCCTCTATACTGTCTCCTAGAGGTTATAAGTTACAGGTAAATGGGATATGATGCCATGGATAAGCCAAATGAAACAGAATCATTACCTTGATTCAACAATGTTGGAAACATTTGGGATAATTTAAGAACACTACTCAGTCATTTTTAATGTGGAAAAGTTACATATTATGTCTTTAATGCAATGATTTGTTAAGTTTAATGTTACTTGATTGCAATAGGTCTACCTGCCATGTTAGCATAATATAGCAGGGGCGTATTTCTAGAGCATGAAAGGCATCACTCCTTATTTTGAAAGGTCCTGGCTCCAAATGGAAAAGATGTCCATTTGGAACCGTAGACCAACCAACAGGTAACGTAATACCTTCCTTCCATCTGTCCTTCCTTCCTTCCTGCCCTCCTTCCTTCCTTCCTCCCTTCCTTCCTTCCTTCCTTTCGTCCATCTGTCCTCCCTTCCCTCCTTCCTCCCTTCCCTCCCTCCTTCCTTCCTTCCCTCCATCTGTCCTTCCTTCCGTCTTTCCTATCTTCCTTCCTTCCTTCCTTCCTTCCTTCCTCCCTCCCTTCCTTCCTTCCTTCCTTCCTTCCTTCCTTCCTTCCTTCCTTCCTTCCTTCATCCCTTCTTTCCTTCATTCAGATCCTGGCTCCAAATGGAAAAGATGTCCATTCGGAGCCGTCGACCAACCAACAGGTAACGTAATACCTCGCCGTCTCCGGTTTTATATACAGTCTATGATCTGCACCCTTCAGATAGAGCAAACTCTTAATGACAAGACCTGTTGCTGCACATCCAAAAAAAATAGAGCCGAACTCCGTATTTTGTTTTGTTCCTACTGGCAGCGTCATGGCTCGTTCTTAAGTCCTCAGCTGGCAGCACTGGTTGGTTTCTGTCTGTCTGTCTCTCTCTCTGAAAGAACACACGGTCCTCTTCTCTGAAGTCTATCAGCAGGGGCCCATTTAAAAAACATGAACTCATCGCCAGCATCCTCCTCCTCCTCCTCCTCCTCCTCCTCCTCTTTGCTCCCATGTGTCTTTCTAGATGCTGAGCAGTGGTGGCTTCATCAGATTGACGAAAAAATGCTTGAGTCCTGTGCTGATAAAGCCTATTGATGAATGTAAATCACAATGTGGAGATGGCAGGTTATGTAAGAGGAGCAAAAAAAACAGCTTCTTATGTTTCACCAGCTGAGATCAGGACGACCCGACCGGAAGACTCATATGGGACAAACCCTGTGAGGAATCTCAGGTGCTGCCAGGACGAAGTGTTTCAGTGTCACCTCATTCATAAATAATAAGAACGGACATTTTATTTGCTTTGACGGAAACAGATTTATTTAGTTGGAGCTACATCACAATGTTTTTTTTTAGCTTTCCTGCAGCTTTTCTTTCTTTCACATTCCTGTTTGCATTTAACCTTCGTGTCGTCCTCCCGGGTCAAATTGACCCCGTCTGTTTTGACTGTTCCTTCTTTCCTTCCTTCCTTCCTATCTTCCTTCCTTCCTTCTGTCCTTCCTCCTGTCCTTCCTTCCTCTCTCCTTTCCTTCCTTCTTCCTCCCTCCTTCTCTCTCTCTTTCTTTCCTCCTTCCTTCCTTCCTCCCTCCCTCCTTTCCTTCCTTCTTCCTTCCTCCTTTCCTTCCTTCCTTCCCTTCCTCCTTTCCTTCCTCCCTCCCTCCTTTCCTTTCTTCTTCCTCCCTTCCTTCCTTCATCCCTCTTTTCCTTCATTTTTCCTCTCTTCCTTCCTCCTTTCCTTCCTTCTTCCTCCCTTCCTTCCTTGACTCGAGGACAACAGGAGGGTAAACATGTTGGAAATAAACAAACACTTCTCTTCTCCATTTCAGGACTGTTTAACTCTAATTACCTCTGGTCT
The DNA here is from genome assembly GCF_963691925.1 of Scomber scombrus. Taxonomy (NCBI): domain Eukaryota; kingdom Metazoa; phylum Chordata; class Actinopteri; order Scombriformes; family Scombridae; genus Scomber; species Scomber scombrus. The sequence goes on from NW_026910607.1 coordinate 36,601, forward strand.
AAATACTGAAGGTGTGAATACTGATTTTCACCACTTTGCACCTTTTAAATGGAATAAATAACCATGTTTTAAACTTGAATGTCTCGTCTCACTCACCAGTTTTAAACTTTTAACCTATTTCGTGAGTCTATTTAGTGATGTTTGTGATTATTTCTGTTGTTGAATGTGCTTTTGTTTGGCTTGTTTATTTCAGTCTCTCTCACACAAAAGAGATCTTAATCTCACTGAGATTACCTGAAATGTTTTGGGAGCTAAGAACTACTGATAAGGGATTAAATGTGCCGTCATTGTTCACAGGTAAAGTCTGATGAGATAATGAGATATACCATGTTGACTTTGTTTGTTAAACTTAAGACTTGCTTTGGACAGAGCCAGGTAAGCTGTTCCCAGTCTTTGTGCTAAACTAACTTAATCAGCTGCTGATGGTAGCTTCATAATTAACATGCATACTCTATATACAGTAAGAGTGTCTTCATTCCTGTCATGTGACCCTTGATAAGAGAGCTAGTTTCCCTAAATGTTGAACCATTCCTTTAAAGAGGACATATTCTCCACCTCTATATTAATATTCTGTGTCTCTACTGGAATATCTTTGCATGATTTCCAGTTAAAAACTCCTTATTTATCTTCTACTGGTCCTTTATGCAGCCGCTCAGTTCAGCCTCTGTCTATTAACAGGCTGTTTTAGCTCCTGTCTCTTTAAGACCTTAGCAACCACCTTAGCAACCAAAGCTTCTACATAAACTAACTATAGTAGCAGGATTTCACTTCTTTTTCTCCTTCTTTACACCAAACGTCTCAAATCCATCCGTACATGTTGGAGCTGAACCACCAGGAATCACCTTAGCAACCGCCTTAGCAACCGCCTTAGCAACCGCCTTAGCTAAGAAACTAAGTAATGAACTAATAAATTAAGTAGGCAATTAACAAACTAAGTAAGTAATGAAGTAAGTCATGAACTAACAAACTACGTAAGTAACTAACTGCTCTGATTGGTCGGCTTCAGGAAGCTTCTACATAAACTAACTATGATTTCACTTCTTTTTCTCCTTCTTTACTCCAAATGTTCAACTTTTTAAATCCATCCGTGCATGTTGGAGCTGAATCACATCTAAGATATGAGAGTGGAAACACCTTAGCAACCGCCTTAGCAACCACTTTAGCAGCCGCCTTACCTAAGAAACTAAGTAATGAACTAATACATTAAGTAGGCAAGTAACAAACTAAGTCATGAAGTAACAAACTAAGTAACTAACTGTTCTGATTGGTCGGCTTCAGGAAGCTTCTACATAAACTAACTATAGTAGCAGGATTTCACTTCTTTTTCTCCTTCTTTACTCCAAATCCATCTGTACATTTGGAGCTGAATCACATCTAAGATATGAGAGTGGAAACACCTTAGCAACCGCCTTAGCAACAGCCTTAGCAACATGTTCATGTCATGTGCGAACAATCTGACATCATCACGAGGAGGAAGTAACTTTGCAAATTAAGTGTTTAGAGTCGGTTGAAGCCCTGACCTTTTTTTTTTTTTTTGTAAATATGTATTACTGGTTTTTAAAGTGTTTCCACATGAAGAGAAAAGTGTACAAGAAATATATGCATGACTTAAATTCACCCAACCATCTCCCAAATACGAAAGTGCACCCACCTATCGGGGTCACAAGTTAGCATATATATAAATATAGAAGGTGAAGTTAAGCCCTGACCTTTGACTTGCAGGCAACATTTCTACAATAGTTCATCTCAATTTTTGTAACTTGAGCAAATAACAGAAAATGTGTTGTTGATGTTTTTATATCATTGCTCAAACCAATCCAGAATATGTGAGTAGAAGATTAACAACATGTGGAACAACCTCAGCAACAAAAGCTACAGACGGCCATTTACATTTTTTGTGTTTAGATCAGGTTTAAGCCCTGATCTTTGACTTGCAGGCAGCATTTTTACACACATTCACCTCAAATTCAGGAGCTTTGATCTGACATCATAACTGTATAAAAGTAACATAAAATCACATAAAGTACAATATGTCCCCTTTAATGATGACTGATGACAGCTTTTAAGAAGAATTTAGTCTGACTGCAGTTTCAGTGTTTTGACTGAATGATTGACATAAAAAAAAGTACACCACAGCTGACTTCATTTTATTCTGCTAAAGAAAAACACACTGCTTTTGAGTTCTTAGTCCTTATTAAAAGGCTTGGACTATAATGTGCTCCAGATATTGACTCACTCACCCATCAAGAACATCTTCACATGTATTATCACTTATACTTAGAAAAATACTCAGAAGTGACTGATGTATATGTTTTATAGTGTACAGATCATCCTGCTTGGCTAATAAAAGACTACAGCAGATGGTGGGCATGTTGTTGAAGAGTGTTGACAGTCTGCTAAATGCTAAACAGGCTCATTTAAAACTTGACGAGTCCACATCCAAAAAACTTTGAGGTGATGCTTTCTGAACTTAAAAAAAAAAAAAAAAGGAGAAACAGGCGATCAACACGAGCTCCAAAAAAAGCCATTAACTGTGCTGCTTTGCGACCTGAAGTGAACCACAGTCACATTAACCTTTGAACAGATTTGGTCTTAAAAAGCCGACTATGTGTAATTCGAGAATGTTTGCATCTACTCTTACAAAACAGCATGAAATCATTACAGAAAAAAAAAAAGTTACAGTCAGCTTTTTTTTTAGTATAAGAGTGAAGTTAGATCTTTATCTTAATTTAGAGCTCCTGTCAGGAACTGTTTGCTTATAAGATCGGGAGAGATAAACCCTTACGTTTGCCTTCGGGATTTGGCTCTCAAAGTGGAAACAGTGGGGAGTCTGTGAGATGATGTGATGTCAGAGTCCACTGTGTGTTTTATATTTCACTCAGTTTATTTTTTAACTGCAGATATTTTGTATTTTTTACCCCTCCTGTTGTCCTCAAGTCAAGGAAGGAAGGGAGAGAGAAGAAGGAAGGAAAGGAGGGAGGAAGGAAGGAAGGAAGGAAGGGAGAGGGGGAAGGAAGGAAGGGAGGAAGAAAGGAAGGAAAGGAGGGAGGGAGGAAGGAAGGACGGAGGAAAGAAGGAAGGAAAGGAAGGAAGGAATGTAGGAGGCAGGGAGGAAAGAAGGAAGGAGGGATGGAGAAAGGAAAAGAGGAAGGGAGGAAAGAAGGACAGAGGAAAGAAGGAAGGTCGGGGGGCAGGAAAAAAAGAAGAGAGAAGGAGGAGGGAGGAAAGAAAGAAGGAAGAAAGGGGGATGGAGGAAAGAAAGAAGGAAAGAAGGAAGGGGGATGGAAGAAGGAAAGAAGGAAGGAAGGAAAGAGAGAAGGAAGGGAGGAAAGAAGGAACAGTCAAAACAGACGGGGTCAATTTGACCCGGGAGGACGACACAAAGGTTAAAGGCAAAATGAAAGGTTGAAAGATGGAGTTAATTGTTAATGCTTTCAATTTCATGGATGTTTTTGATGTAGTTTGGAAGTTCAGTATGTAAAAGGTCCATTTTTCAGAGCATTTTGCAAAATATTTTGGTGCTATTTGCTAAAAAATCTCACGTGTAATTCATGATTTCGGAGGAAGAAAGAAGGAAAGGAAGGAGGGAGGAGGGAAGGGGAGGAAGGAGAGGACGGAGGGAAGAAGGAAGGAAGGTAGGAGAAAGGGAGGAAGGACAGACAGAAGGAAGGGAGGAAGGAAGGACAGAAGGAAGGAAGGAAGGAAGGGGGGATGGGGGAAGGAAAGAAGGAAGGGGAGGAAGGAAGGACAGAAGGAAGGAAGAAAGGGGGATGGAGGAAGGAAAGAAGGAAGAGAGGAAAGAGAGAGGAAGGAAAGAAAGAGAAGGAGGGAGGGAGGGAGGACAGACGGAAGGAAGAGAAGAAATAAGGAAGGACAGAAGGATGGAAGAAAGGAAGATGGAGGAAGGAAAGAAGGAAGGGAGGAAAGAGAGAAGGAGGGAGGGAGAGGGAGGGAGGGAGGGAGGAAGGACAGACAGAAGGAAGGAAGGAAAGAAGGAACAGTCAAAACAGACGGGGCTAAATTTGCTAATTTGCTAAAAAATCTCACGTGTAATTCGTGATTTCCTCCCAAAAAATTCTTAATTTTATTTTAAAAGCTTATATAATTTGGTAGTAAAGAGGAAACGTGCTCATTATAGAGTTTGTAAGACAGAATTTAACATGCTGATATCAAGTTTTACGCACAAAACTTAACTACATACTAAAAAAAAACTATTATATAGAGTATTTCCTAACAGTTAAAGGAATAAGTCAAATTAAGATATTTTGCAAGTGTGTAGTACATAACTTCTCCTAAATGTTCCTAGAATTTGTAATAGTAAAGGAGAAACGTGCTCATTATACAAAATATCTACAATAATATCCTGTTATTGAGTTTTACAGACAAAACTTTAACTACACACTAAAAAACTGAATATTTCCTGACAATTAAGGAATATTGTTAAAGTCTAATTTATTAGGATTTTGGGTTTTTTTGTGTGCAAATAAACAACCAAAATATTATGATTCAGCGTTTATCAGATAAACCAACTTAACGCTGGAATATTACACAGAAATCTTCCTGTAAATTAGTATAAAAATTAAATGATCTGTTAAATAAAATGTCTGCAAACACACACAGACCCAACACAAAATGCAGAATCCATGTTTGCTGCACATAAAGTGAAAACCAGGTTCCTCCAGGAGCAATAAAATCCAAGACCGGGGGGGGGATTACCCTTTAATTCGAACCAGAATTTATTTCCTCTTTGATTGATTATGTTCGGTACATTATAGCAGCTTTAAAGAGGAGCCGGCTCTGTTTGATCCCCGTCGGAGCTGGACGTTCTAACTGCTGATGTCACATTTTCTGAAAATCAAACTCCGATGTAGCCGCTGGAAACATCTGGATGTGACGTCAGTTTTATCTACATTTGAGTCAGTTACCATGAGAAATAAATCATAGAGGATCATTAAGGGGGAGGGGGGGGGGGGGGGGGGTGGTTCTGTTTAAGGCCTCGGTGGGCAGTCGGTGTAAACTGAACCTGATTCTGAAAAAAACATTGTTGTGGATATTTTAACGGCGTTGACTGTAACAGCTGGCGTTAGAACAGATGTTACGCAATGAGGTAATGTCAGTGTTTATACATATACATCCTGATTATACACATGCAATGAATTTACTGTAAAACAGACTTCTTAATTCAGTTTTAGCTTTATGTAACTTTAGTACTCAACTTCCTCATATCAAGCACATAGACGAACTTATGCACATAAATAACATTTATATTAATGGTTTTTATTTGACACTGAGTTACGAGGTAGACCTGCACATTCTGGAATAAAAAAAAAAAACAGGTGCTGGGACCAGAACAGTGGAGGCAGTGGTGGGTTAAAGGTTAGAGAAGTGAGCTTGTGTCTGCAGGGTGAATCTGGGTGGAGAAAAGTAAAGAAGGAGCTCTTTACGTTCACTCATTACCACCACTGAGGTGCTCTTGAGCAAGGCTCTTAACACTCACCTGCTCCAGTGGCCGGCAGATCAGACTGTGGTTGGTGTACTGGGCAGCTTCCAGGTGTGAATGTGATCAGGGCGGTTACTGGAAAAGAGAGTATTGCTCTCAGTGATTTTCCCCCCTGAATAAATAAAAGTTGCTTTTATACTTCTTCTATAACTTCCTAACCCTAACCCTAACCCTACTAACCCATCTCCTTCACATAGAGTTGATCAGGTTGTTGATTGTGGCCTGTGGATGTTGGTCCACTCCTCTTCAATGGCTGTGCAAAGTTGCAGGATATTGGCAGGAAATGGCCACAATCAACAACCTGATCAACTCTATGTAAAGGAGATGGGTTAGTAGGGTTATGCAAATGCTGATCACACCAAATACTGACTGGTTTTCTGACCCCCCCCCAGACCCCCTCAATAAAGCCAAACTGCACATTTCAGAGTGGCCTTTTATTGCTGCCAGCCTAAGGCACACCTGTGCAATATTCCTGCTGTCTAATCAGCATCTTGATATGCCACACCTGTGAGGTGGGATGGATTATCTGGGCAGAGGACTCTAAAAAAAAAAAGTGTTGTTTGGATAAATTAGCGGTCACATTGTGGATTTTAAGGTCTACTTTACTTTCTCGTCTAAAAAGGTTAGAAATGTTGATAAAGTGGTTTATTTACAGAGTTAGAGATCAAATGAAATCAGCTTCAGCCTGCTGGTTGCAGCTCGGGTTAGGGACGAAATGCATTGTGGGTTATTGTGTAGTTTACTACAGTGTAAACGGTCCTGCTTACTATCTGGTCGTTTAGTGTGTAGGATGTAATATAGAAGTATGTTTATATAGAAGTATGTAGTATAGAAGTATGTAGTATAGAAGTATGTAGTATGCCGGTTTTCGAACACAGCCATAGAGTTGATCAGGTTAACAATATCCAGCAACTTCACACAGCCCATTGAAGAGGAGTGGACCAACATTCACAGGCCACAATCAACAACCTTTTATTGCTGCCAGCCTAAGGCACACCTGTGCAGTATTCATGCTGTCTAATCAGCATGTTGATAAGCCACACCTGTGAGCTGGGATGGATTATCTCTGCAGAGGAGAAGTTCTCACTAACACAGATTTCGACAGATTTGTGAACAATATGTGAAAGAAATAGGTCTTTTGTGTGTATATAGACAATGTTTTAGGATCTTTGAGTTCAGCTCATGAAAAAATGGGAGCAAAAACTAAAGTGTTGTGTTTATATTTTTGTTCAGTGTATATATATATATTTTTTTTTTTTCATTCTTCTTGTTTGGGTCTAAAAGTAAAGTTTTAAGTTTTATACCCCAAAAGGTTAAGCTTTGAGATCACTGATTGGGGTCATGGCCAAAAGTGTAATATGTGTGACAGTTTAACCCACCTGTTGTCCTCCAGTCAAGGAAGGAAGGGAGGGAGGGAGGAAGGAGGGAGGAAGGAAGGAGGGAGGAAGAATGGAGGGGAGGGAGGAAGGAGGGAGGAAGAATGGAGGGAGGGAGGAAGGAAAGAAGGAAGGAAGGTAGGGAGGGAGGGAGGGAGGGAGGGAGAAAGGAAAAGAGGAAGGGAGGAAGGAGGGACAGAAGGAAGGAAGAAAGGGGGGATGGAGGAAGGAAAGAAGGAAGGGAGGAAGGAAGGAAGGACAGAAGGAATGAAAAAAGGGGGATGGAGGAAGGAAAGAAAAGAAGGGAGGAAAGAGAGAGGAAGGAAAGAAAGAGAGAAGGAGGGAGGGGAGGGAAGGACAGACGGAAGGAAGAGAAGAAAGAAGGAAGGACAGAAGGAAGGAAGAAAGGGAGATGGAGGAAGGAAAGAAGGAAGGGAGGAAAGAGAGAAGGAGGGAGGGAGGGAGGAAGGACAGACGGAAGGAAAGAAGGAAGGAAGGAAAGAAGGATCAGAAAAAAAACCTCCACTAACCCAATGTAGAAACTGAGCATAAAACCCAATGTGGTGTGTGTGTATGCAGCAGAAAGAGACACACTGAGCTCAGATAAATGTCTTCATCACACTCAGGCCTGGACCCTGTTCATCTTACACAACCCCCATCAACGTGTGTGTGTGTGTGTGCAGTGTGTTGTGTGACTCTGCACCCGTCGCCCAGAAATCACCATGATGAGCAACAGCCGCCTCAGAAGAGTTTATTTGGGAGAACGTCCAGCTGATGAGACAACAGCTTGAAGAGTAATGGAGGCTTCCAGCAGCTGTAAATCAGAGCAGAGCGTTGGGAAACAGTGACACCTAGCGGACATACACGGAACTACACCTCACTGATGGATTTAACCTTCATGTCGTCTGTTTTGACTGTTCCTTCTTTCCTTCCTCCTTCTCTCTTTTCTTCCTTCCTTTATTCTTTCCTTCCTCCCTCCCTTCCTTATTTCCCGTCCTTCTTTCATTCATTCCTCCCTTCCTCTTTTCCTTCTCCCTCCCTCCTTCCTTCCTTTTTTTCCTCCCTCCGTACTACCTTCCTTCCTTCCTTCTTTCCTCCCTTCCTTCCTCCCCTCCCCTCCTTATCTCTTTCCTCCCTTCCTTTTTTCCTTCCTCCATCCCATTTCTTCTCCTTCCCTCCTTCCTTCCTTTCTTCCTTACTACCTTCCTCCCTTTCTTTATTTCCTCTGTCCTTCATTCATTCCTTCCTCCTCCCTTCCTCTTTTCCTTTCTCCCTCCCTCCTTCCTTTTTTCCTCCCTCCGTCCTACCTTCCTTCCTTCTTTCCTCCATCCTTCCTTTCCTTCCTCCCTTCCTTCTTTCCTTTCCTCCCTCCCTTCTATCCTCCCTCCCTCCCTCCTCCCTTCCTTCCGTCTGTCCTTCCAGCCTCCCTCCTTCTCTCTTTCTTTCCTTCCTCCCTCCTTTCCTTTCCTTCCTTCTTCCTCCCTTCCTTCCTTCTTTGACTTTAACCTAGTTTTTGCTCTTTTAATAAACTTTTTTCTCTTATTCTTATTTAATTTCAGATTTTTGTTCTTCATCATTCTTATTTTTTCTCGCATGCATTGGTCTCAAATTGTTCTTTTGTAATTGTTCCTTCATCGTTTTTTCATTCCTTTTTTTTAATGTTGTCACTTCTTCTGTCTTATTATCAGCTTCTGAAGCACTTTGAACTACATTAACCTGAATGAAAGCTGCTCTATAAATGAAATAACATCTCCTTTTTCATCCTCCACCAGCGATAGAATATTTAATTTCTGAAGTAAAAAGACACTGAATGCAGTTACAATTATGTTCAAATTTCTTTTAATAAATAGAGCACATGGTTTTAGATCAAGTACACACTACAAAGGATCAAAAACAGCTCATCTTTTTATATCAACTCTTTAAGAAAGAACAATGCAGGCACTTTACCCAGCTCATGTTCAACAGGGAACAATACAGGGGGTTCAGAGGGGGGAGTGTGGGGGGGAGGGGGGGGGGGGGGCTTTGTGTGTGCATGCAAAACATGCACACGTGTTTTATAAAAGTCAGTAAACAACATATATATATATATATGTAGATTTTTTTTTTCTCTCAAAAGCATCTTCGTCACTGAGTAATAAAATCAAACTAAAAACACCCTCAACCAAAACAAAAAACAGCTGCTCAGTTTTTAAGGTTTTTTTTTTTTCCAACCCTGCTCACAGCTCCCAAAAAAAGTCCGAAAAAGCAACAAACATTTACACATTAACAAAATCAACAGTATGATGTTCGGTTTTATTATCTTTCCCCAACATTAAAGTTTTAATTAAAGACATAAAAACAAAAAAAATACATAAAGGAACGGGTAACATGAATGTACAAAGTGCAGCTGCTCCACACTTCAGTCCACAGCAATACGTCTGTTTTATTTATTAAAGCTGCTTTAACTCGTTTATTCATTTTATTTTATTTATTTTAATGTTTGTACTGTAACCAGAAAAAATGTGAAAATACCTTAAAATGTTTGACTTTAAGCACTAAGAGCCCAGATTCTTTAGAGGTTTGAAAGATCATCGTACTGACCCCTGTTCTGCTTCTTTGGACGATTTCTGACAAATAAATGAACTAAAATAACTTTAAAATATCTAAAATTGCTGCTGAAGAGATATTTTCTTGTATAAGGATTTTAAGATTTGGGATGTGTCATTAAAACCTGAAAAAACTGAATTATTGTTCAAGAGGTCTAATGTAGACCTTTAATTAAGAGTTGAGCTGTGTAGCTTGGCCTGGTTTGGCCTGGTTTGGTCTGGTTTGACTCAGGTACATACGTGAACTAGTCTGTCATGGGTATATTTCATTAGCCTGGTTTGGTCTGGTTTGACCTGGTTTTGGTCTGGTTTTGATTTGACCTAGTTTGTCCTGGTTTGGCCTGGTTTGACCTGGTTTAGCCCTGGTTTTGTCTGGTTTTACCTGGTTTGATCTGGTTTAGTCTTGTTTGGTTCAGTTACATACGTGAACTCCTCTCTCATAGTATATTTTCATTAGCCTGGTTTTGGCCTGGTTTGACCTGGTTTGATCTGGATTGGGTTGGTTTGACCTGGTTTGGCCTGTTTTGACCTTGTTTGGGCCTGTTTTGACCTGGTACAGTCTGGTTTGACCTGGTTTGACACTGGTTTGATCTGGATTGGGTTGGTTTGACCTGGTTTGGCCTGTTTTGACCTGTTTTGACCTTGTTTGGCCTGGTTTTGCCTGGTTTGATCTGGTTTGGCCTGTTTTGACCTGGTACAGTCTGGTTTGACCTGGTTCAATCTGGTTTGACCAGGTTTAGCCTGGTTTGGTCTGGTTTGGCTCAGATACAGAGTTGAGCTATGGTGGCTTCACATGGACAAAAAGCTGCTGTCTGCTGTGACGGTTGCTAAGGGAGACCGACGCTAATCACCAAACTAGTACGCCTGTAAGATTTGTTCTTTTAATTAATGTCTGTGTAAAGAAATGAAGCCGCTTTGTATCATTGTATCGACAACTAGCAAATAAACACTGTATGAGAAGTTTTCAGTCCTGAATCCAACTATTTAAAAAGCTTTCTGAGTTAAGTTTCAACACAACATCGCCCCCACCTGGTCAGACATAGCAAGTGTTAACATGGCAGAAAGTGGCACCGTGACATTAAGACGCTTGTCCTTTAAAAATAAGCAGCGCTGGAAGCTCGGTGATTTACTTATGTGGGTTGGAACAGTCTTACTCTTTATATTAGATTATCCTGCACTGACATTTAAAAGAAAACATCTGAAAAGACCCTTTATTACCCTTTTAAACTCTTACTTTTCCTTTTGGTATTATTTTTTGTATTGTAACTATTTCATTTTCTGTCCTGTAAACATGTTTCTTTCATAAATCTGGTTAGTTTGATGCTTTTAATGTTTGTTTGGTACGGTGCTTTATAAATAATAATCTTTAATTTAACTTACTTAACCACACAACCTCACTCTGACCTCACAGAGCAACAATATATAGAAAAATGCAGGTT
>NW_026910607.1:52500-55000 GCF_963691925.1 Scomber scombrus
AAAGGGAAGAAGGACAGATGTTAGAAAGGAAGGAAGGAAGGAAGGAAGGAAGGAAGGAACGAAGAAAGGAAGGAAGGAAGTGAGCAAGGACAGATGGAGAGAAGGAAAAGAAGACAGGAAGGAAAGTGGGCCTGATTGAACCCCGGGCTGGTTCTGGCCCACGAGCCTCATGTTTGACCTCCCTGCTGTAAAATGTTAATAAGACGTCGACATGGAAAAACACAGAAGAAGAAGAAGAAGAAGAAGAAGAAGAAGAAGAAGAAGAAGAAGAAGAAGAAGAAGAAGAAGAAGAAGAAGAAGAAGAAGAAGAAGAAGAAGAAGAAGAAGAAGAAGAAGAAGAAGAAGAAGAAGAAGAAGAAGAAGAAGAGTGACGACAGAAACAACATTTAGAGATGACTGATCCGTGATGTGAGGATGATTCGGTGAAGATGGATTCATGATATTATTTTACAACAACAACAAATATGATGATGAGAAGCTGAGAGGAGCTGATTCGTCTCTGATGGCAGATCGATGCATTCAGGCATGAAATGATCGTCAAGTGTTACAAAGCTTAGGAGTCAAACACCTCAAAGGACTGACAGGGGGTCAAAGGTCACAGCTGCCAGGTCTGTCATGCATCACTCCTACAGTTTAAATGTTTCTGACTCGATTTCCACCTGCATGAACCTGCGTCTGTGTTTAATTTGTTGTTTTATGTGGGCGACAATGCAAAGATAAAGGTTATTATTACTATTATTATACTATATATTGTTATTATTTCATTTTATGCATATTGTGCATGTAATATAACATTTATTTTGTCAAGAGGTCAATAAATAAGGATTTAAGATACAAACAGTATGTATAACTGAAGAAATGTATTGTTATTTATATATTTATGTACTAGGACAATCCTATTCAATATACACTATCCTATAAAAACATACAAACATATATAAATAAATACAATTATGGATTTTTCTGGTGTTGAAATAGTTGGAAACATCTGGTTTAATGTAAGTACACAACTATTTAAACATTTAAATGCAGAATAGCTCAATCTTAAAACTTTAACTGTAAGGATTTATATTAATTAAGAGGAAATGTACTCATGAAGAGGATTATAACATCCTCTTCATGAGTGACTGATGGACACCAGGAGAGGATCAAACTTTACTTTAAGATTTAAAAGAAGAAAAAAGAGACCCCAGAGTGTATGACATGAAAAAAAAGAAGCAAAAATGATGATTTAAGCAACAGATTCAGAGCAAATGTGCACATAAGACGCTTGTTGATGCAGGTTGAAATGAAACTAAAGAGTCTTAAAACATTCAGGTTTTGTCCGTTTTCATATTTCAATAAGCAAACTCTGAATTGAACCTGCTGGTATCAACTCTACCAAGCTTTGAGTTTAAAGGTGTAATTCCCTGTTTTAGCAGCAGGTGGCGACACTGTTCAAACTATGCAGCTATTAGTAGCTTTTTAGGATGGATGCACACTGCAGGGTTGAGTTTGTGCTGCTGGATAACAAACACAAAGAGCTCAGCTGGACTCTGCAGTGTGCAGAGTTAATGGCAGGTAAGGGCAGGCTGGTGGCTGGTGGGTGAATGAAAGGTTTATTATTATTTTTTTGGGGGCAGATGAGGGAAAGAGCACAGGATCACATACGTGCTGCATTCACCACTGCAGAATGGCGTATACCTCTGTATACAAGGGCTGGAGAGCCTTCTGGCCTGTCGGATCTGAAAACAACAGTTTATATTTATAACAGCTCAGTGACAGCAATGTGAAGAGAGTCTTTCCCAAAAATACCACATATTCATCCACCTGAGGGAGGCTTTATTTGTGTCAATGTGGTTTAATTTAAATTTAAATGGTTAAATATGAAAATAAACGTATGAATAACTTGCACACATTCTTTTTTTGTGGACCCAGCATCCTTCCTTCCTCCCTTCCTTCCTCCCTCCCTCCTTCATTCCTTTCTTCCTTCTTTGCTTCCTTCTTCCCTTCCTTCCTTCCTCCGTCCCTCCTTTCCTTCCTTCCTCCCTCCTTTCCTTCCTTCCCTCCTTCCTTCCTTCCTCCCTTCCATCCTTCCTCCCTCCCTCCTTTCCTTTCTTCTTCCTCCCTCCCTCCTTTCCTTCCTTCCTTCCTTCCTCCCTCCTGTCCTTCCTCCCTCCCTCCTTCATTCCTTTCTTCCTTCCTTGCTTCCTTCTTCCCTTCCTTCCTTCCTTCCTTCCTCCCTCCCTCATTGCTCTCTCCCTCCCTCCTTTCCTATCTTCTTCCTTCCTCCCTCCCTCCTTTCCTTCCTTCCTTCCTCCCTCCTGTCCTTCCTTCTTCCTCCCTTCCTTCCTCCCTCCCTCCTTCATTCCTTTCTTCCTTCCTTGCTTCCTTCTTCCCTTCCTTCCTTCCTCCCTCCCTCCTTTCCTTCCTTCCCTCCTTCCTTCTTCCCTTCTTTGGATTTTTGAACTATCACTTACCCATTTTGGTTTAAAGTCATATATATTATAATGCAGTGTAA
>NW_026910607.1:58635-113635 GCF_963691925.1 Scomber scombrus
TTCTTCCTCCCTTCCTTCTTTCCTCTGTCCTTCTTTCCTTCCTTCCTCCCTTCCTCTTTTCCTTCCTTCCTTCCTCCCTCCCTCCTGTCCTTCCTCCCTCCCTCCTTTCCTTCCTTCTTCCCCTTTTCCTTCCTCCCTCCCTCCTTTCCTTCCTTCTTCCTTCCTTCCTTTGTCCCTCCCTACTTTCCTTCCTCCCTTCCTTGACTCGAGGACAACAGGAGGGTTAAAAATGCCGGGTTTGATTCTTGTGTGGGACGGCTCATGACTCTTCCAGTGACTCTCTGACCAATCAGCAGCCGGCAGTCTGTTGACGTCACATTTTACTATCGGCTCGGCTCGCTTGGACCCTCGGCAGAGCAGGTAGTAAAAAAGCAGCAGGTAACAGGTACTATCCCTGATGGAGGAGCAGGTACCAGGTACTATCCCTGATGGAGGAGCAGGTATCAGGTACTATCCCTGATGGAGGAGCAGGTACCAGGTACTATCCCTGGTGGAGCAGCAGGTACCAGGTACTATCCCTGATGGAGGAGCAGGTACCAGGTACTATCCCTGATGGAGGAGCAGGTACCAGGTACTATCCCTGATGGAGGAGCAGGTACCAGGTACTATCCCTGATGGAGGAGCAGGTACCAGGTACTATCCCTGATGGAGCAGCAGGTACCAGGTACTATCCCTGATGGAGGAGCAGGTACCAGGTACTATCCCTGATGGAGGAGCAGGTACCAGGTACTATCCCTGATGGATGAGCAGGTACCAGGTACTATCCCTGATGGAGGAGCAGGTACCAGGTACTATCCCTGATGGAGGAGCAGGTACCAGGTACTATCCCTGATGGAGGAGCAGGTATCAGGTACTATCCCTGATGGAGGAGCAGGTACCAGGTACTATCCCTGATGGAGGAGCAGGTATCAGGTACTATCCCTGATGGAGGAGCAGGTACCAGGTACTATCCCTGATGGAGGAGCAGGTATCAGGTACTATCCCTGATGGAGGAGCAGGTACCAGGTACTATCCCTGATGGAGGAGCTAAATAAACCGAGTAAAGTCGAGTCGAGTAGTGCTAGAACTGTATAATGGAAAAGCCCCATTAGAGGTCCAATCCCACCCACTGGATAAGTTTGTAAAGTATGAAAATTGCAGAAAAGTACTTAAATGTTTCTGCTGCTTCAGAGGGTTTTTTTCCACCCTGACCGTAAACACAACTGTGGTCATATTAAAAACATTCATATATTAAACATTGTGCAACATGTTGTCAATCAGCAGCTTCTGTGCAAAAACTGAGACGTCATACTGTTGAAACGGCCCTCGTTTGTCACAGTAAATAGAAGGTTTATTATAGTAAAAGTTTGCAGTAGACATCTGGAGTAAGACAGCAGACAGCAGACAGCAGGTACGGGACCAAATAACACTAATCTGTAAAAGCAGGAAAAACTTGTGGTGCTACTTATAAGTTTCCTGTTAAATCGACCTGCATTAGGAGCTGCAGTGGGATGACTTTATTCTTGCTTTCTTACTCCGGATGTGTGTGTTTTTAATTTAAATGGTAAAGTTATAATAGTTATATGCAATGGTTTTACTGGTCTGACCAACTTGAGATAAAATTAAGCTGCATGTATGTGGCCCTTAAACTAAAATACTCTGGTGGCTTTAATGCTTTAACCCTTAAACAGGATGATTAGTTAAGTTAGATGTTTAATAGTATGTGCCTAGAATTAGTAGAACTGAAGCTTGTAGTAGGTTTATAATTTGATAGAAATGATAAAAATCAGTTTAGAAACTAGTATGTGTGATATTAATGATCAGAGAAAGCAAGAATGTGTCAAATAAAGCATTCAGTTGTTTACTATTATGTCTATTTTTATACCTTAATAGGGAAAATGTATCTTGGAGGTGTAACAACTAATACAAATCCAAAATATAGAAAATATTTTATATAAACATATGGAAATGTTTTGAGATAAGCACTATTTTATTCTCGACTCCTGCCTGATTAAGGGGTTAAAGACGGTTTTAATGCAGTAAAAGTTACATACTGGACCTTTAAACAACAGCTGATATGGTTGCTATAGATACAGGTTGTTCTATGGTTGCTATAGATACAGGTTGTTCTATGGTTGCTATAGATACAGATTGTTCTATGGTTGCTATAGATACAGGTTGTTCTATGGTTGCTATAGATACAGATTGTGTTATGGTTGCTATAGATACAGGTTGTTCTATGGTTGCTATAGATACAGGTTGTGCTTTAGTGTATAAACGAAGAATAACACAAATCACTGCTGACATCAGAGATCCTGCTGGAGACATTTTTAGAAGTTGACTTTCATTTGTTCATCTTGTACATGAACAGAATGATTCTCTAACATGATTTTAATAAAAAGTTTAGAACCAATGAGGTGTGAATGAGTCTGTAAAACATCACATTTAGACTCAATGAGGAAATAATCCATGTTTTATGTTCTCATGGCCTCAAAGAGGAAGGAAAAGAAAAAGATGAATGGCACTTTCTTGATGTGGCCTACAAAGGGTTAAACTAAAATACTCTGGACGTTTGAATGCAGTAAAAGTTACAAACTGGACCTTTAACCAACAGCTGATGCTGCAGCTCTATCACTACTACATGAATATTATGATGTCTCTTATTGCTTTCTTACTCTGGATGTGTTTTTTGTTTATTATAGTACATTTATAATAGTCATATATTATCTATAGGTTATTATGCGATGGTTTTACTGGTCTGACCCACTTGAACTAACATGCTCTGGTTGCTTTTAAGACGTTTTAATGCAGTAAAAGTTACATACTGGACCTTTAATCAACAGCTGATGCTGCAGCTCTATCCCTAAATTACATTTAAATGACATGTTTAAGCTTATAAATCACTGAGGACCACAGACACACTACAGATATGAAACTATATGAATATTATGATGTTTCTCTTATTGACATGAGAATAAACATTATGCGTTTGCTCCATATTACTAATAATATTAATAATACAGTGTTTTATCTCATTGAATCATTGCATTACAGGATTTTTACACTGTTTTAACTCCACTATCTACCAACATATTGAGCTCATATTTAGACAGTATGAGTCAATATAAACACATAACATGCACAGTAGTAAAAATCCATTTAAACAGTGTGCAGGGCGGAGATCAAACTGTTGTCACAGGCCTAAAAACATCGACTGATTTCCTCTCTAGCCTCCATCAGCCGTCAGCCAGACTCCTCTCTCTCATTAATTATCATGTTCCGGTAGTATTTCATGCAGAGGACGGACACGGAGAGGCGGCGAGGCTGTTAACGAGGCTGCACGAGCGGCGGATCAAAGGCAGTACTCACACAGTCGGGCTCAGTCCGGGTCCAGTGTGCCAGCTGTCCGGCACCAGCGTCACGCAGCGTCAAAGTAGCGTCAAAAAAGCTACGTCAAGTTTACAGCACGTAGCACGAAACAAGCATCCGGTTTCCTGCTTTCAAAATAAAAGCGAAAACTGGTGTTATTCCGGGTTTCAGTGTAAAATACCTTGAGCTGGAAAGTAGATAAGATAAGATACTTTATTGTAGTACAGTTTGAGGTACTTGTACTTTACTGTAGTACAGTTTGAGGTACTTGTACTTTACTGTAGTACAGTTTGAGATACTTGAACTCTACTGTAGTACAGTTTGAGGTACTTGTACTTTACTGTAGTACAGTTTGAGGTACTTGTACTTTACTGCTGTACAGTTTGAGGTACTTGTACTATACTGTAGTACAGTTTGAGGTACTTGTACTTTACTGTAGTACAGTTTAAGGTACTTGTACTTTACTGTAGTACAGTTTGGAGTACTTGTACTTTACTGTAGTACAGTTTGAGGTACTTGTATTTTACTGTAGTACAGTTAGAGGTACTTGTACTTTATTGTAGTACAGTTTGGAGTACTTGTACTTTACTGTAGTACAGTTTGAGGTACTTGTACTTTATTGTAGTACAGTTTGAAGTACTTGAACTCTACTGTAGTACAGTTTGAGGTACTTGTTCTAAATGTACAATATTTCACCAAGTCCAGAAACTGAAAACAGATTTGGTTTTAATTAAACTTTCATTTTCAAGGGACACTTCCTCTCGCTTCAATGCTTTTTATAACCATGTTTACAATCTCACTGCTTTCATCTTGATGCTGCAGCTTTCCAACCATTATGTCCCTCATGTAGTCTTCATTCTGCACGAAACCTTTCAAGCCATACAATGATATTTTGCTAATTTTTGGCACTGTAAGTCTGCAGACATGACGACACCTTTGTTTTTATTTTATTTTAGGAAACAATTTATCACAAAATCTGCAAAACAAATAACAAAACACCTTTACAGATCAAAAGCGAAGCACCCTCAGAGAGGAGGAAACAACATCTGGTATAACATTTCATACAAAACCAGGGGAATTCCCACAGGCCATGTGTGTGTGTGTGTGTGTGTGTGTGTGTGTGTGTGTGTGTGTGTGTGTGTGTGTGTGTGTGTGTGTGTGTGTGTGTGTGTGTGTGTGTGTGTGTGTGTGTCACAGGCTACTTTCAGGGACACATTTCAGACTTAAAATCACTTGATTGGGAACAGCTTGTCCAACTGGAGGAAAAAAAGCCCCGATGGGTAAAACACTGATTTTTGGGTTATGATGGTGATGGTTTGGGTCAGTTTAAGTCTTCAGGAAATTAATATAAGTCTATTTATATCATTCGATTTCCCCAAAGGTGACCTATGACGACATTTATGCATGTAGGTGTGTGTGTAGGTGTGTGTGTATGTTGTTTCTAACTGAGTGAACCTGAATTCATTTCAAAGCAAAGGCATTTCCTTGTGTGACTGTGGCTCTTTGTGAAGGAATTTAAAGGGTAAATAAAAGGAAGAGAAAATATACAGATATACAAATACAGAGCAGAAACAAACAGGTGAACTGACTGGCTGACAGGTTTGAATTCGAGGCGGACGTCAACACCTTCTGATCCGTTCCTGTGAATTCTGCAGCGTTCCCACCTTCGGTTTTCACACAGGTGGCTCGACTGGAGACGAAAATGAGATGAAATCATTTCAGCTTTAAAAAAAACAAAAAAAAAGGTAGTTTTCTGAACGATTATAAAGAAACTCGAGCTGACTTTCGGGAAGGGAAACTTACGTGTGGCTGATTTTATTTGTAGAGCTCTGTACATGCATAAAATGTAGTTCCTTGTTTGCAATGTAATGTAAGAATTTTAGTTCTTCTTTTCTACTTTTGACAAATGTTTCACCACGGCAGCTGTGTTTCTGGTGTGTTGTAAGTCCATCTGAATTAAGCCTTTGTATGTGCATGACACAATAAATAGGTAAAACTAGTGAGTTAGACTCTCTCAGTCAGTAACATGGGCTTTGATTGAATTAAGCCCCTTTCAAATGGAGTAAGGAGACATTATCACAGCTGATTTTTATCACTGAAATATTATTTGTACTTGTCATAGTCCTGCATGGACAATCTGATTGGTCAAGATTAAGTGATAATAAACTGATGGCAAAGAAAGATATCATTAACAATAGCTGCAAAAGTGTTGGAAGAGAGACCAGGGAAGCAAATTTTAAGAGAGAGAAACGATTGAAGCAGAAATGGGTTTATGTGTAAATGCTGCCATCTAGTGGCGAGAGACAGGAATCACACCAGAGGAAATCCTAAAACTGTTTTTCTTTTCCTGTGTTTCAGATCCACTCCTGACAGTTGTGTTGAGATATTTGCAAATACAGATATCAACATTTCACATGAGTGTTATCATCTGCTCATAATATACTTAATATAGTTTCTGAAGGTGTGCCGGGAAGGTTACTTTGGTGTTTGTAAAAAAGAAAGAAAGAAAGTTTCAAAGGTCTCCTGTCCAAGTGAACAATATTGCAAACATAAATCTAGAGACACTGCAAGTTAACTACACTTCCAGTACTGCTTTTAGTAACAGAAAGAAAGAAAAACTCAAAATATAAAGATTACATACAGTTTAAAATATAAAATTTAAGACATTTCAAGTCCTGCCATATTAAATATGCATGCAGCTCTGATTTTGCTTCAGCCAGCCGTTAACACTTTTATTAAAAACCTTAATATGCTGAGTTATTTTTGTTTCAGTAGTTAGTCTGCTCCACATTTGAGAACCTATTAAGGAAAAGGCTGATTGCCCAAAGGAGGTCTTAAGGCGAGAAGTCTTACTGAGCCTGTGTCTGCTGAAAAACGTGAGTAGAACATCAGGTGCCAAATTCTGTAGACACTTAAACTTCCTGTCGTCCTCCCGGGTCAAATTGACCCCGTCTGTTTTGACTGTTCCTTCTTTCCTCCCTTCCTTCCATCTGTCCTTCCTCCCTCCTTCCTTCCTTCCCTTCACCCTTCCTTCCTCCATTCCTTCCTTCCTCCCTCCCTTCCTTCCTTCCTTCCTTCCTTCATTCCTTCCTTCCTTCCTCCCTTCCTTCCTTCCTTCTTTCCTTCCTTCCTACCTCCCTTCCTTCCTTCCTTCCATCCTTCCTCCCTTCCATCCTCCCTCCCTCCTTTTCTTCCTTCTTCCTTCCTTCCTTTCCTCCCTTCCTTCCTTCCTTCCTCCCTCCTTTTCTTCCTTCCTTCCTTCCCTCCTCCCTCCTTTTCTTCCTTCTTCCTTCCTTCCTTGCTTCCATCCTTCCTCCCTTCCTTTTTTCCTTTCCTCCCTTCCTTCCTTCCTCCCTCCTTTTCTTCCTTCCTTCCCTCCCTCCTTCCTTCCTTCCTTCCTTCCATCCTTCCATCCATCATTCCTTCCTTCCTTCTTTCCTTCCTTCCTTCCTTCCATCCATCATTCCTTCCTTCCTTTCTTCCATCTTTCCTTCCTTCCTTCCTTCCATCCATCATTCCTTCCTTCCTTTCTTCCATCTTTCCTTCCTTCCTTGACTCAAGGACAACAGGAGGGTTAAAAACCAGATGAAAACTTCAACAAACAACAACAAAAAATAACCTTATACAAAGATGCAGTAGACTTAATAGTAGTGAAATGGGCTTGGCTCCACACTGTAACACAATAAGACAAGATAAGAAGGTCTTATTAAATAAGGTTCACCCAAGGGTGCATTTATCTGATCAGGGAGGATATTACAGTGTGTGAAGTACATCAGGCTCCTTACTCAGCAGTTTTTAACAAATTTAATCTTCATGAAAAAGTGACTGTCCACTTAAAGTCCTCCTACACAGTTTTTCTTTGTGTTTGAGCTTCTCTGTGCAGAATGATGAAGATTTAAATGTATTATTCATGTCTGGAGTGGATTTTTAAAGGTTTTAACCCTCATGTTGTCCTCCCTGGTCAAATTGACCCCGTCTGTTATAACTTTTCCCTCTTACCTTCCTTCCTTCCTTCCTTCCTTCCTTCCTTCCTTCCTTCCTTCCTTCCTTCCTTCCTTCCTTCCTCTTTCTTTAATTTTTCCTTCGTTCTTCCCCTCCTTCCCTCTTTCTTTGCTCCTTCCTTCCTCCCTTCCTTCCATCCTTCCTTCCTTCCTTCCTTCCTTCCTTCCTTCCTTCCTTCTTTCCTTCCTCCCTCACTCCCTTTCTCCCTCCCTCCTTACTCTTTTCCTTCCTTCCTTCCTTCCTTCCTTCCTTCCTTCCTTCCTTCCTTCCTTCCTTCCTTCCTTCCTTCCTTCCTTCCTTCCTCTTTTCCTCCTTTCCTTCCTTCCTTCCTTCCTTCCTTCCTCTTTTCCTCCTTTCCTTCCTTCCTTCCTTCCTCCTTTCCTTCCTCCCTCCCTCCTTACTCCCTTCCTTCCTTCCTTCCTCCTTTCCTCCCTCCCTCCTTACTCCTTTCCTTTCCTTTCCTTCCTTCCTTCCTTCTTCCTCCCTTTCTTCCTTGACTCAATGACAACAGGAGGGTTGAAGGGGTTATATGAAGTGTTGCTCACATCTAAAGCAGCCCAGTATTCCTATGACTTGTGCACATATTGGTTGATGTTTCCAACCTTTAATGCCAATTTAAAAAGTAGTATTTCCTGTTTGTAGTGAGGCTTAAAGTAAAGGTGTGGACACAGATGGACATGCAGTGAGTCTGACTTTTATTCAATATAATGAAGTTCATGTCCTGCAATTAAACAGTATGCACAATCTTTCCTTTAACCATGTGTTTTAATTTCCAAACATGAACTTAACTAATAAATTAAACTAATGTTTTTGTTGACTGACCCTAACATGATAGTAGTTTTCTACCAGTTTTCTAGCTCCATAGGGACACCAGACAAAAGTCAAAGGCCATCTTTTCTCTCTTCTATTTGTCCTGGCACTCAAACATGCAATATACACAGTGTCACAATTGTCAACGATGTTCACAAGAGTGTTTTTCTATCTCTCTAAAGACTCTCTGTCAATAAAGAGACTCTTTAGAACAATAGAGAGCTTCTGTTCTTTTCTTCTTCTTCTTTCTGAACCGTCGTCGAGTTGGTTTGGGGTTGGTAAGTCACTTGGCCTCCATCCTCTCTGTCTCTGATCCTATGGCTGCTATCTGCTGAATGTCAAAGGCCTAATTGTTTTAAAGAGATGGCACTGCCAGCACCGATGCCAGCCCCTGCGCCGGTCTATTCTTCAAAACTGTGTGATGCCTCAACACTCCAGGTGCCACCGCCAAAACTCTGCCAGGTTCTCAACAACCAACGCCTGCTCGGGGCAGCTTTTGGCACCTTTTTGGAAAAACTCAGATCTGTTCTTTATTGTCAGGATATTGAACCACCCCCCGAGCACCCCTCCTGGTATGGTAACGTCAGTCTGTTGGCTGGCAGGAAGGCTGATGCTGGCACAGGGGCCGCAGCATGCCACGCAGGATTTCAGCCAGGCTTAGTGCTCTGCGGTAACTTCTGGAGAGGTCCTCGAAAGTTTGAAGGAGCGAGGCTCGATGCCAAGATGACCTGAGTGCCCTGAAGAAATAGACAGCCGTCGCAGGGTGCATGTCAACAAGCGCTAGGATCATTTCAGGTCCTGTGGCAAGATGGCAAAGGCCAGGCATCCAGCTCGAGACACAGTTTTCCAAAAAAAACTTGTTTGTGTCACAAGTTTAGTTTCATCCAGATCTTTTTCTCTTTTCAAGTGAAGTTGACTGCAAGTTTTTATCCAAGTTAAAACATTTTCAAGTCGTACAGATGCATCTTATCTTCAGTTGGTGCTACTTCACAACATCTTATAGCTACCATTTACCCTGTATGAATAGCAAGTAAAAGCATCTTAGATTCCCAATTTGAACTTATTTGTGAGTAAAATGGAATTTGCAGGCAGGGTATTATTTTGAGACAACTCAGTGATTTGGTTTTATCACTAGAAGAAATGGTTCAAGTTTTATAAGATAGGATGAGACAAGAAAAGGATTATAATGGTTAAAGTTTATTGTCTTGTGCATCAGAAGCAGTGGACTCCAGTGTAATGAAAGGCTTCTGCTTTATTTAAAACTTATTTAACTAAAAGATAATACACGTGCATAAAACAAAATCCAAAAAAGAAGAAAAAAAGTCAACTAACTGATCGACATTATTTTACTATAGGTGCTGTGACAAAAAACACAATATGAGTTTTATGGTTTTATACTCACAAACAAACAGGTATATAACATGAAAGATTTATACAGTATAGTTAAAATGACATTACACTGAATTTAGCTCAATTTTAGTTTTAGTTTAGTTTAGTTTAGTTCAGTTCAGTTCAGTTTTAGTGTAGTTTAGTTTATTTCGGTCATTAAACTCAAATACACATGTATAAATAAAGTAAATAATCATATCCTTGTTTTTTTCATCTCCCTTAGAAACAGTAACAAACCAAAAAGAAAATAAAGAAATAAATACAGCAGTTTCTGACCAAAAAGGTTTAGGTTGAAGCATTTACTTATAACACCGACCCTTTTTACATTAGTCTTTCAATTAGATCCTAATGTAAATAACAAGCACAACACATTTATAATAATAGGCCATATACATAATGCATACATAATAATACAGTGAACATATACAAATATATATATACACATATTTCCTTATATATGCATGGTTATATATCCCCAAAAGTACCAACGTTTAGACATGAATGTTAGTTTTACTGGTCATATGAAAACAAAACATGCATTATAAAGTGTTGGTGTGAAATTTGAAAACGTGACGATCTTACAGCTGCATTATGGGAAATGTAGGCTCCAGCAGTTTTTGGAGCTTGTCAACTTGAAGTCAGGATATCTCTGCCTCTGCTGACTTCTCCTTTTAACCACTGATTCATCAAGAAATATGAAATATGTTCTGTATGTCATAATAATAGGTATCAAGAAACAACAAACCACATACAACACCTTCTTCTATTTGCAGGATTATGAGCGGTATGTGGACAGGGTGTGAACAGTTAATGACTCTGCTTTCTGGAGAAATGCTTAGACAGAGCTCCACCCAGTGTGTGACTCACCTGAGGCTAACAAGGAAACACATAAACAAGTTGACAGTCAGGTTTACCTTCAGACTGTCACAGCAAGGAATGTTTGGTGTACTGAGATACATACTGAGATATACTTTCACCAGCAGCTGACACCCCGAATTGGACGAGTGTTTTAAGAAAGGAAAAAGCTTGAAGTGAATGTGACTTTTCTATCTCCTGTCCTGTCAGCTGTGTTTTTTTAGCTTCTGTCACAGAGGAAAATGGCTTCACTATCAGAGGAGGATTTCAGCTGTCCTGCCTGCCACGACATCTTTAAAGATCCCGTCCTCCTGTCATGCAGCCACAGTTTCTGCAAAGCCTGCCTGCAGAAGTGGTGGAGCGATAAACAAACCCACGAGTGTCCCGTCTGCAGGACCAAATCTGACTGGAGTGACCCACGTTGCAACCTGGTGTTAAAGAACCTGTGCGAAGCTTTTTTACTGCACAGACGTCAGAGTGTTTCTTCACAATCCGAGGCTCTCTGCAGTCTGCACGCTGAGAAACTTAAACTCTTTTGTCTGGATCATCAGCAGCCGGCGTGTCTTGTCTGCAGAGATGCGAAAATTCACACCGACCACAAATTCAGACCCATCGATGAAGCTGCTCAGGATAACAGAGAGGAAGTCCAGAACTCCCTGAAGCCCTTACAGAAGAAGTTAACAGTGTTCAATCAGGTTAAAGCAAACTGGGATCACACAGCTGAGCACATTAAGGCGCAGGCTCGACACACAGAGTGGCAGATAAGGAGGCAGTTTAAGCAGTTGTACCAGTTTCTACAAGAGGAAGAAGAGGCCAGAGTGGCAGCGCTGAAGGAGGAAGAGAAACAGAAGAGTCAGGTGATAAAGGAGAAGGCTGAAGCTCTGAGCAGAGACATAGCAGCTCTTTCAGAAACAGTCAAAGCCACAGAAGAGGAGCTGAAAGCTGGAGATGTGTTATTCCTGAAAAACTACAAGGCCACAGTGGAGAGAATCCAACAGTGCCCCCTGCTGGATGATCCAGAGCGACAGGAGTCAGGAGCTCTGATCGACGTTGCCAAACATCTGGGCAACCTGACCTTTAACATCTGGAACAAAATGAAGGACATGGTCTCGTACAGTCCTGTGATTCTGGATCCGAACACCGCTCATCCAGAACTCATCCTGTCTGACGATCTGACCGGCGTGAGACACGGAAAGAGGCGGCAGCTCCCCGAAAACCCGGAGCGGTTCGAGTACTGGGATTCAGTCCTGGGCTCTGGCTTTAATTCGGGGACTCACAGCTGGGATGTTGAGATTGGAGCCAACGCGGACTGGGAGTTGGGATTGTTAGCGGAGTCCGTGTGCAGGAAGGTGTTCACGGGTTCGATGGTGTGGAGCGTTGAACACAACGATGCCGGTTACAGAGCGTTCTGCCCAACACATAAATACACCGCTCTGCCTGTCAGAGAGACGCTCCGCGCCATCAGGGTGCATCTGGACTGGGATAAAGGACAGCTTTCATTCAGTGATCCTCACACAGACACACACATACACACCTTCACACACACCTTCACTGAGCGGCTGTTTCCGTATCTTTGCACCAGGAATACGATCCCGCTGAGGATACTGCCGGTAAAGATAACAGTGGAGAGGCATTATTGAAGATGAAGAGTCATACTTACTGTAGAAGGCTGCATTAGTGCATCCAGGGGCTCATTTCCCCCAAATAGACCGGTCACGATAACTACTTTTAATGGACGATATATTGGCTCAGAAATAATCGCGATAAATGATATTATTGTCATTTAAAGATCATTTTATACCACTGATATCATGATAATATAATATAATAGCATAATAATGAAATCTGATGTCATCATGAGGAAGAAGTAGAAAATAACTTTGCCATGAATGTATAATAAGTGCTGGATAGGGAGCCGCCACTTTGCCAATTCCTCCCAGTGGTCACTCGCGGTATTGCAGTTAAAAAAAGACCACCATTGTAAAAGTGACCTCTTTTAAACCTGTTGACAGGACACATCGAACTGCAGACAAACTCAATTATGATTCTTTCTGTTATGAGTTTTTGATCTGTGGATGGTTTTTTTAGACGTGTTGCATCGTTTACCGCGATTATTTCTGAGACAATATATCGTCCAACAAAAGTAGTTATCGTTATGTCATTTGGAGACAGAAGATAATCCACATTTCTGGATTCCTAGATCATGTTTTCATTGTGGAACTGTGTCCAACAGTCCTGATATATTTCTTGGTCTGAAACTCTGAAATCAGCTCCTGACGGGAAGTTTGGTTCCCAGTTTATTCGGGGGCAGAATCTCTTGGCCCCTCCGAATTCGATTAAATTTCAATTTGGAGGACTATGATTCGACTCTAAAACGATTATTGATGCATCTCAACATATCACATCCTCATTTTTCTTTATTACTGCAGGGCTAATTTTTCATCAATTGATACTAGAAGTCAGATAAATATGAATTCCCTTTTTTTAAATTTAGAAAGTAGTTGAAAGTTCACAGCAAACTTCACGATCGTCTCACAAATGTAATTATTTAGTCATTGAATCAAAAAATGGTGCAATCGCTTCTTCTGTTAATATGAACTACAGATAAACTCACGGTTTGGTTCCGCCTTTGTGGTCCATTAACATCAAGTTATTAACTAACGTTTAAATAATCGATTCTTGACTTTTGTTAATCGATGCAGAGTCGTCCACGCCTGCTTCGCGATGAATCGTATAATCGAGAAATTTCCCGACCTCTATAGTTTATTGTTTCAATTTACTGTGTTGCACAAGATAGAGCTCATTAATGTGGTGTTTAAGGAAAGAAGACGAGAGAAGGAACGATTCCTGTTGTTTGTCTTGAGGTTTGGTTTAACCCTCCTGTTGTCCTCGAGTCAAGGAAAGAAGGCAGGAAGGAGGGAAGGAAGGAAGGAAGGAAGGAAAGGAGGGAGGAAGGAAGGGAGGAAAGGAAAGAAGGAAGGGAGGAAGGAAGGACGGAAGAAAGAAGGAGGGAGGGAGGAGGGAGTGAGAAAGGAAAAGAGGAAGGAAGGAAGGAAGGAAAGAGGAAAGAAGGAAGGGAGGAAGGTGGGGGGAGGAAAGAAAGAGATAATGAGAGAGGGAGGAAAGAAGGAAGGGATGAAGGAAGGAAGGAAGGAAGGAAGGAAGAACGGAAGGAAGAACGGAAGGAAGAACGGAAGGAAGAAAGGAAGTCAGAAGGAAGGAAAGAAGGGAAGAAGGAAGGAAAGAGAGAAGGAGGGAGGAAGGACAGATGGAAGGAAGGAAGGAAAGAAAGAGAGTAGGAGGGAGGAAGGACAGACTGAAGGAAGGAAGGAAAGAAGGAACAGTCAAAACAGACGGGGTCAAGTTGACCCGGGAGGACGACACGAAGGTTAATAGTTTAGATAGTTCGTTTTAGCCTGACAAAAAATTATTAGCCGATATTGGCCTATCACAGATATATCGGCACTAGACCTGTCACGATAAACAATATTATTGTCATTTGAAGATCATTTTGTACCACTGATATAATGATAATATAATAGCATGATGATGCAAAAGGTGGGCAGGTGGGTGGGATTAGAAACACAGAGTTATTTACCTTTAATTCTTCTGCAGTCTCCACTCAGGACGAACACAGTGAGGAATGGAGGACACTACTCACTTAGCCAATGTGACATGAATAGCCTCTTAGCTGCTAATATGAAGTGTGGCAATACTGAAGTAGCTTGATATGTTATATATGTAATATTAGGTTATATATATATACTCAGAATTCCCTTAATACCTCCTTTATTTTTTGTATTTCTCATCATTAGTAGATTGAAATATGGTATAATTTGTTGTACATTTAAGCTTCTTTTGTTAAATATTATTTGCAAAACTCATCCAATGTTTACTTTTTTCAGGTTTTTTATTATATACCATTATACAGCCTCCCTCATACCCTAAATCACTGTCAGTGTAATTATTGTTGCGTATTGTAAGTTGAAGCCCTGGTGAATAAAAATACCTCATTATTATTATTTGTCTGTTTAATTATGAAGGCTAAAAAACTGCACTCCAAAATTAATGATTTTCTTTGTTACTCTTGTTGGTGAGACAGCAAATCTTGCTCATATGGAAAATGTCCTGCTCCTCCATCTCATGCCCTTTGGATTGAAGAGAAATTAAACTGTATGCAGCTGGAAGGAATCGTGCATATACTGAAAGAATCTATAAATAAATTCTGGGCAATGTGCACTCCTTTTTTTTTTATTATGTTAAGCAACTACATTTCCCTGCAATTCCAATGTAATCATGTATATTTACTGTCATTCTCTTATTTCTATTCTTGGCATGTGGTGGTGAGGACACTATGTATTATGGCTGTGTAAAAATGTGAATAACTCTGTTTTGTTGTTTTCGTAAGTGCTGTCTTTCCATTTGTTTTATGTGTCTCCTCTCTGTTCTGTTACATGTTTGTTTCATACTGTGTTGATCATGCTACTTCCTGCAATTAATGTATAATTTACATTAGTTTGACCCTGCAAGATGAGATGAGAGATAATCAGATTAGCTGTTCAGTGAAGCAACAAAGAAATAATAAAGACCTTGTTTTTCCAATTTATTTTATTATGGGGTTTTTTTTTTTAGCAGAAGCAACATTTGTGCTGCATTCACTGGCTATGACGTGAAAAATCCCCCCTTTTACGAGTTTAATGGGAGTAACTTGAACGCAGCATTCGTAACGATACGATTGATTAAACTGTGAAGGTAAAAATGTTACATATGAGAATATCCGGTTAATATCTTCAAAATAAAAGATGAAACCCCACAAATGCCACAAATATATAAAACATACAGTAGAAAGATAATGGAAGAATTTTATTTATTTATTTATTCATTTAAGAGGGACATTGCACATTAATGGACACAATCAATAAATACACATGTAAATTAGCAGAGTTAGCACAACTGCTAATTTGCATCTGTTGTCCCCTGGCAGGTCTCACACACACACACACACAAAACAAGACAAGAATACATCACACAATCGTAAGAGAAGTGTGTGATGATGTAAGGTGCATATCAGAAGTGCCAAGTTCACATGAACCTACAAATTTCATACATACCTACAGTATATTCATACAGTGTAATACATTAAAACAATAACACTACACACACATACAAGATTCACAATGAACCAGTGTTATAAATCGGTGCAAAGCATGCCCACACACATACACGTGTTTAGATTAAGTGATTTGTATTAAATCAACAACTTACTGCAGATGTTTTCATTTCAAAATGCACCAACTTGGCTCAGCTACAATTACTTTTATATATGTTAGTCAAAGAGTTTCTTTGTCTTAATTTGGTCTGAATGTCCTAGACCAGATGAGTACTGAACACGTAATGAATGGAAACCAGTGATGGGTGAAACATAGCTGAAACCTCACAAACAGATGACATCATTTCTAAAAAAAATATATATATATATATATATAGCCACAGCTGCTTCAGTCACAGTGATTTGCCTTCATAGGTTTGGTAGAAAAGTGACTTAATATTAATAAGGAGTACAAAACAGTTTCCTTGGGCATGAATGTAGAAAACAACCAAAGCATGTCTAGATTCGTCTGTCTTCTATCTCCAAGTTTGACTTCTACAAGAAAGAATGAATGAAAGGCCTCACAGTGAGAGTATGATCTTGTATATGTCTACCAACTTATTTATTTTACTATTATAATAATAATTATTATAATTTTTCTGCTTTTATATTCTGTCTATAGTAGATACTCATTTTATGACCATAACATATTGTTGTAGTGCCTATTATTCTTCTTTTTTCTCTATATTGAAAATCAGTAAACATATTTTTTTTAAAAGAAAGTTTTAATAAGTCAGCAAAGTTAGAAATCCGTTTTGACATTTAACAGCTTGTAAAAACACTCCAAATGTTCTTTTATTCTGAAATTTGATGACTTTTCCCAAAGTGGCTCAAAATGCAAAACAATGTAAATATTTTAAATGTTCTACTTTTGTATAGGAGCTACACATGTTTGTCTATTGAGGCTGTTCTTGGTCAAATTTGAGCCGTATCTATTAGACTTTTATTTTCCCCATGACAGATGAAGTGTGTTTCCGGTTGCGTCATGCTGTAGACTTTTATTTTCTACCCCTCTGACAGATGCAGTGTGTTTCCGGTTACGTCATGCTGTAGACTTTTATTTTCTACCCCCTGTCAGATGCAGCGGTTTCCGGTTACGTCGTGCTGTCAACAGTGAGCTTGACGCAGCGCAGTAATGGAAGCCTTCGTCTTAACCCGGAGGAGACAATCGGTTTAGAGACTCAGCTTAAAAACAGGGGCAAATATCAGTCAATGGCGTTATAAACCAACCGCACTTATACTCAACAATCCTGCTCTCCACTTCTTCTCTCTGCTGTTGTGTTTCTAAACCACCTATCGAGTCTGTGTCGGTGTGTTTTCGGCCTTGTTTATAGTGTAGCAGCAGCAGCAGCAGGAGGAGGAGGAGGTGCAGCAGGAGGAGGTGCAAGCAGGAGGCCTCAGCTCAACTCTTAACTAACTCACCAAGTAAGTCATCATTTAACACCACTTTACCCACCATTAAACCTCTCTTTATTAGGTTTATTCCCTCTATAAAGCTGCAGCACCGATCAGCTGTTATTGTTAGCATGTTAGCTCCTGGCTAATGCTAACATGCTAACACTAAAGATAATAATAACACGTGTTTAAACGCGTTATATTTATACGTAACTCATATTTTTACGTGTTGTGTAACTATATAGATAAACTGCCTGACTTGTGTAACTCCCATCTGCGTGTTTTAGTTGTGTTTTTAATCATTTATTCTGCTTAGCATCCTGTTAGCTCTTACATTAGCCACTTAGCTACATGTTAGCCTTGTTTTGTCAAAGCAGCTGTCTCCAAAAAACCTGTTAAAACTACTCATATTAATTTATTACTGCTATAGTGAGTAGATAATAAGACTAAGATTAAAATAATGGAAATATTTGACTGTTACTTTACGTGAAAAAATCTATTAGAGGCTGATTTTATGCTGAATAACGTCATTAATCTGTGTTGTTGTGTCTATATTAACAGTGAAAGAGGTTTTTTTTTTCCTAGCTGTAATGATTCCTCCTGTTCATACAGACCATTAGAAGATCTCTTCATAATGCATTTACAATGGAAGTGATGGAGGACTAAATCCACAGTCCTCCTTATGTGTAAAGATGGATTTAAAAGTGTAATCTGAAGCTGAATATAGAAGCTTCACATCTATTTATAAATGCATTTATGTCACCTGTTCACAGTTAAAATGCATGAACAGGAAGATAAAGCTATTAACACTTAGAGATGAAGGTTCAGTTTGAAGAAAACTGGTCTAAAAAAACCTGTTAAAACTACTCATATTTATCTGATACTTCTAGATAGAGATCAGGTAATAAGATTAAGATTAAAATAGTGGAAATATTTGACTGTTTTCTTATGTGTAGAAGTCTATAAAGGCCTGAATTAGGGATTAGCCAATCTGATATCAAAGATAACGGATATAAGACAGACTGAATGAACTTGAACCCCCCCCCCCCCCACACACACACACACACACACACACTTTTACCATGACAGAAATCAGTAGATTCATTTAATATGAATAATACTAATCATCAATTTCTATACTTAGCTTTTTAATATCTTCTAATATGTGATCTGGGGCCAAACGCTTCCTCTGGATGTAATTATAAAATGCTCCCATCATTTAGTGAGATCAAAGTGTCAAAACACCTAAAAGGAAATGACATCTACTCTGTTAAAGGACCCACAGACCCCCCCCCCTCTCAATAATCTGTCCCATCCACATTTAAAATGCTTCCATGCTGTTAACGCTCATGTTTATTTACTTAAAGCACAAATTGAATAAAATGTCTTTAACGTAGGATCATGACCATGAAAGTCAAACGTCCACAAATCTGCCTCCAAGGTTTTCTGAAAAGTTGACAACAAAGCTCTCCAACTGAAACAGATTTAGGATGGGGGGGGCAAATAAAATCCTGTTACTGTGCCCTATAGTCGCCATGTGGACCTACCTTTGTTAAACCACTTAAATTAAGTCATGGAAATGGGCTAAAATATTATGGAAAAGTCAATGGTAAAAATGTGTGGGAACCCTGCAGTAGGAATCCATAGAGGCTGATTTCATGTTGAATAAAGTCTTTTTTTAATCTATGTATTGGTGTTTATATTAACAGTGAATTATGTTTTTCCTCTCTGTAATCATTCCTCCTGTTCATACTGACTATCTCCTTCAAAATGTGCTTTTAATATAAAGTGATGGAGGGCATTTAAAAGTAGATGTGAAGCTTATAGTTAGTCATATCAAGTGATATCTGACACATTTACAGTCTTTTAAGCATCAAATTCCCTCTTAGTGTTTCCCTGTTGAGCTGTGGTGGAAGTATAGGAACAAAAAAGAGACTTTGGTACAAAAAAAGGCAGAAAATAGAAATAAACTATCCATCAAAAGATCATAGAAGAAGAAGAAAAGCTTCAAACTGAACCTGGATACAAGAAAAAGGACTAAAAATGATTAATTTATCTGTAAAATGTTGCTTATTAATGTTCTCTTGATGGAAAAACCCATGTGTTTGTATCTTTATCTTCCTGTTGATGCATTTTAACTGTATATAGACAAAATAAATGCATTATAAAGTAGATGATCAGCTTCTATTGAGCTTCAGCAGTCTGAGTTAGTCATATCAAGTGATATCTGACACATTTACCTTCTTTTACTGTCTTTTTAGCATCAGATTCCCTCTTAGTGTTCCCTGTTGAGCTGTGGTGGAAGTATAGGAACAAAAAGAGACTTTGCTACTAAAAACACTGTAACGTTGAAACATAGAAGATGAAGATTTGACTCATTTGGGCGACTGAAGCTTCATATTAGCTTGGATTTAGTCCTGCATCACTTCCATTGTAAGTGCATTCTGAAGAGATCCTCTAATGGTCAGTATGAACAGGAGGAATCATTACAGAGAGAAAAACAAGCTTTAATGTTCATTAGAGCTCCTGACTGTTGGTTTAAGATGGACGGAGAAAGTGTGAACCCGCCCTTTAATCTCCTGATATGTAAACATGACGCTGGCAGTTGCTGCTCAGCTTATGAATCTAAAAGATAAAAATATAGTTCTTCTAATGTGAGGAATTAAAGCCATGATATCCTTTCTTCCTCTCCTCTCAGAGAATATGACCCAGATGCAACAATGACATCCAGATTTGGTAAAACCTACAGCCGCAAGGGAGGAGAGGGCACGTCCAAGTTTGACGAAGTTCTGTCCACCAAGCGAGGCACGCTCAGCACCAAATGGGGCGACACCAAGTACAAAGCCAAGGTGGGATCCAAGCGCGCCGGCGCTCCCAAGAACGACTCCGTCCTGGAGGTTTATAAGCGGCCGCGTCCGAGCGGCGACGGCTTCGAGGATCCGTTCGGGTTCGACAGCGACGAGGAATCCAAGCCCGTTTCCTCCCGCAGCGGCAGCAAGTCGTCTCCCGCCAAGCCGGCCTCGGCGGAGCCCCCCCAGGCGGAGAGGCCGAGCGTCTCTCTGGACCTAGGGAGCAGGTCAAGCCTCCTCTCCTCGTCCTCCGCTCCAGCTGTGCCGTGGCTCAGCAGCGACAGGAACCAGCCCAAGGTGGTGGACACCGCCCAGTTCTTCAACAGCAGCAGCAGCAGTACGAGCAGAGGTAACACACAGTTTAAAAGATGCATATTCAGGTTGATCAGATAAAGATATTCACAATAGAAAGAGTTGTGAGGTCAAAGCTGTAGTTATTTAAAGCAACTCTTCTTCCTGCTTTTAAATAATAACTTTAAATAATATCTAACATTAGGATGACACTTTAAATATTCTAACACATTCATCATCTTCCTCTGAGTTTGTTTTTAAATGTCTTTGATTTTTTTTAAACATCCGCTGGCTCTGAAAGTCTCCTAAACGATCCATCGGAGTATAATCAATAATGCTCATAAGAGGTGTCAACAAAAACCTTTTTAAAGATATTCACAGTTAAAAAGAGGTTGTGAGGTCAAAGCTGTAGTTTTGTAAAGCGACTCTTCTTCCTGCTTTTAAATAATAACTTCTAACATATTCATCGTCTTCCTCTCAGTTTGTTTTTATATATCTTTGATTTTTTTAATAACATCTGAACAAAGACGCTGGCTCTGAAAGTCTCCTCTAATCGATCCATCGGAGTATAATCACACATCTGGGCGGGACGGTCGCGATATTGTCAGTGCTGCTTTTCATTTTCATTCACAACGAACCGAAAAAACAAATATTAGATGGACTGATATACAAAAGCCTGAAAGTCTGGCTGCATCCTCGGCCGTGTTTCACGTCACACATGATTTATTTTATTCAAAACAGCAAATTTTATAGAGGAAATAAAGCATCTGTGGATCTGACGACAGGGTCTGTGTTGTCCTCATGCTGCTAATTGTATCATCCGTAATAATTTAAAGCTTTCAGGGCGGTTATTAATCTCTTATTGTTTCCATAAGTTCTTCTTTTTCTTCCTCCACGATCGACATTATGAGGAGAAATCAGAGAAATCGAGTCTTCTCTCTCTCTCTCTGTGTGTCTCTTTGTCTGTTGGTGTCGTCGTGTTTTTGGGCTCGACTTCTCCTCAGCTTTCCGTGACCGCTGCTGGCCACCTGCCAGAGACGCGAGCCACTCCACACAACCGACTCCCGACAACAAGCTGTGCCTCACAGTGCTGCACTTCAGCTCAGAGTGACGCTTTCTTTTTCTAACAGTGTGTTTGGAGGGAGGGGGAGGGAAGGGAGGAAGGGAAGGGAAGGGAAGGGAGGGAGGAAGGGAGGGAGGGAGGAAGGGAGGGAGGAAGGGAGGGAAGGAGGGAGGGAGGGAGGAAGGGAACGACACACCAAGTTGAGCCAAGTTGAACCGAAGCCAGAGCGACACCGACGTTCATCTTGAAAACACACTGCGTTATCTGCTTACTTACTACAGCCAGGCACATATTGACTCAGTAAATATGACGATCATCCACCAAATAACTCCGGGATAAAATGTGCCGGAGCTGCAAAGACGACTGCTGCTAACTCTCAGAGTAATATTCAGGAAGACACACGTCGTTTTTAACCTTCGTGTCGTCCTCCCGGGTCATATTGACCACGTCTGTTTTGACTGTTTCTTCTTTCCTTCCTTCCTTCCGTCTGTCCTTCCTCCCTCCCTCGTTCTCTCTTTCTTTACTTCCTCTCTCTTTCCTCCCTTCCTTCTGTCCTTCCTCCATCCCCCTTTCTTCCTTCCTCCCTTCCTCCCTCCCTATCTCCTTCTCTCTTTCTTTCCTCCCCCTACCTTCTTTCTTCTGTTCTTCTTTCCTCCCTCCCTCCTACCTTCCTTCCTTCCTTCTTTCCTCCGTCCTTTCCTTCCTTTCCTTCCTCTCTTCTTTCCTTCCCTCTTTCCTTCTTTCCTTCCTCCCTCCCTTCCTCTTTTCCTTTCTCCCTCCTTCCTTCCTTTCCTTCCTCCCTTCTTTCCTTTCCTTCCTTCCTCCCTCCCTCCTTTCCTTCCTTCCTTCCTCCCTCCTTTCCCTCCTTCTTCCTCCCTTCTTTCCTCCTTCCCTCCCTCCTTTCCTTCCTTCCTTCCTTCTTCCTCCCTTCCTTCCTTGACTCGAGGACAACAGAAGGGGTTAACTGAGTTAGAATATATATATATCCTGTAACTGTGAAGACTTGGATTGGACAGGTGGATTGTGCTTGTTTTAGTTATTTATATAATATTATAATATCTGATATCTAAGTTAAACATGTGTCAAAGTCCCAAAATTAGATGTAAATATATGTAAAATGCTTCCTGTAAGGCTTCAACCTGCTCCGACGCTTCATGTGCAGCGGTTTTTCTTTTTTCTATCGTGCAAGCTGATGTCAGATTGTCACATACAGACTTAAATGGGCATCTATTTTGTAGCCTTGGTTACTAAGGGTGTTGCTAAGGTGTTCCACGTGTCGTTTACGTTATTCGCGACATATTTCGGATTCTGGCTCAAGTTGACGTTTGGAGTAAAGAAGGAGAAAAAGAAGTGAAGTCCTGCTACTATAGTTAGTTTATGTAGAAGCTTTGGTTGCTAAGGTGGTTGCTAAGGTCTTAAAGAGACAGGAGCTAAACTAAAACAGTCTGTTAATAGACAGAGGCTGAACTGGAAAAAATAAGTGAAGTCTTACTACTATAGTTAGTGTTTGGAGAAGCTTTGGTTGCTAAGGTGATTACTAAGGTGGTTGCTAAGGTCTTAAAGAGACAGGAGCTAAACCAGCCTGTTAATAGACAGAGGCTGAACTGAGCGGCTGCATAAAGGACCAGTAGAAGATAAATAAGGAGTTTTTAACTGGAAATCATGCAAAGATATTCCAGTAGAGACACAGAATATTAATATAGAAGCTGGAGATGTGTCTCCTTTAAGTCATCACACTCTATATTATTATATTATTACCCAGCTGTTATACATACAACTATATTCATTGAGTTGTGTGAAGCAACAGTTACCTTACTTTACCTTTTTTTGTCTTTTTTCTTCTAATCAAATCCATTAAATGCTCAAATATAATTAAGAGCAGTAATCCTATTGAGCAATGAATTCATATTGAGCTTCATTCATGATTCATTTTATACTGAACGCTTTGTTTGGATGAGTCAGAATTTCACACGCCGACATTTTTTTGTTAATATAGAACATTTTCACACCGATGCTGAGAATCTTGATCTATTTGTGATTGTCAGTCTCTTTACTCTCGATACGCTTGCTGTCAATAATCAGCTCATTGTCCTGCTGTAAAACACTGTGAACATTTCCTCATGCAGCAGAGAGAGAGACACACACACACACACACACACACACACACACAGAGAGAGAGAGAGACACACACACAGAGACACACACACACACAGAGAGAGAGAGAGACACACATACACACACACACACACACACACACACACACACACACACAGAGATAGAGACACACACACACAGAGATAGAGACACACACACACAGAGATAGAGACACACACACACACACACAGAGACACACACACAGAGAGAGAGACACACACACACACACAGAGATAGAGACACACACACACAGAGATAGAGACACACACACACACACAGAGACACACACACACAGAGAGAGAGACACACACACACAGAGAGAGAGACACACACACACACACACACACACAGAGACACACACACACAGAGAGAGAGACACACACACAGAGACACACACACACAGAGAGAGAGACACACACACACAGAGACACACACACACACACAGAGAGAGAGAGAGAGAGAGAGACACACATACACACACACACACACACACACACACACACACACACACACACACACACACAGAGATAGAGACACACACACACACACAGAGATGTTAATGATATTACAGCGTTTAAGCAGAACCACAACAACCAGTCAGAGGTTTTTTTTTATCAGGTATTTAATTCAGTGTTCAGTAACAGTATTTAATTCCTTCCTTACACTCTGAGATACAAGAACAAACCATTAAATCCTTGTTGGGTATAAAGAGAGACAGTTACACTCTGAGATACAAGAACAAACCATTAAACCCTTGTTGGGTATAAAGAGAGACAGTTACACTCTGAGATACAAGAACAAACCATTAAATCCCTGTTGGGTATAAAGAGAGACAGTTACACTCTGAGATACAAGAACAAACCATTAAACCCTTGTTGGGTACAAAGAGAGACAGTTACACTCTGAGATACAAGAACAAACCATTAAACCCTTGTTGGGTATAAAGAGAGACAGTTACACTCTGAGATACAAGAACAAACCATTAAATCCGTCATTAAAATGGTTTCATGCTGAGTTTAAACAGCTGAGAGGTTGGTGGTTGACAGAGTGGGTGGTGGATATATCCTGCTGTCTGTGGCTGTTCTGGGAATATACTTTAGGATTAGACTAAATCTCAAAGGGTGGGGGGGGGGGGGGGGGGTGTTATGTCAGTGTTGGAAGCTCATGAGTCCAGGACTAAACCACCGCCCCCCCCCCTCCTCCTCTCTGGATGTGAGAGTCGGCTGAAACGCCTGAAATTCAATCCAGTGATCGATATCGGGATCGATCGAGGTTTCTAACGCAGCTCGTTCTCTAAAACATAAAAAATAAAAAAGCTCAGTTGATCCCAAAACCTGAGACAAGATAATAATTATTACAATAATAATAATAAACTTTATCTATACATGCAATAAAACATTAAATACAATACAATAGACAGTGAAAGTAAGTTAAAAATGACACCAATTAAAAGTTAGATTAAATAAATATGAGCTAATTTTACCAAAATGTGAGAAAACATACAATTAATAATAATAATAATAAACTTTATCTATAGAGCACCTTTAAAATAAAAATACATTAAATACAGTACAATAGACAGTGAAAGTAAGTTAAAATGACAATAATTATAAGGTAGATTAAATAAATAAAAGCTAATTTTCCCAAAATGTGAGACAAGCTTATACAATTAATAATAATAATAATAAACTTTATCTATAGAGCACCTTTAAAATAAAAATACATGCATAAAACATTAAATACAATACAATAGACAGTGAAAGTAAGTTAAAAATGACACTAATTAAAAGGTATATTAAATAAATAAGAGCTAATTTTACCAAAGATGATGCAATACATAATAATAATAATAATAATAAACTTTATTTATAGAGCAACTTTAATTCAAGGGATGTATCTCAAAGTGCTTTGCAGATAAAAATAAAAATACAATTTAAAAAAAAAACAGGAAATGAGACATTTAGGGAAAGTAAGTTAAAATAACACTAATTAAAAAGTAGATTAAATAAGTTTTCAGCTGTTTGTTATTCTGCTTAATTATAAGAGAAAGAGCAGCGTTAAAGTGACATTCATGTAGTTATTGTACAGTAGCTGTGATGTGACCTTCTTCTTCCTTCCTTCCTTCCTCCTTTCCTTCCTTCCTCCTTCCCTTCCTTCTTCCTTCCTTCCTTTCTCCTTTCCTTCCCTCCTTCCTCCCTCCTTTCCTTCCTTCTTCCTTCCTTCCTCCCTCCTTTCCTTCCTTCTTCCTTCCTTCCTTCCTCCCTCCTTTCCTTCCCTCTTCCTTCCCTCCTTTCCTTCCTTCTTCCTTCCTTCCTCCCTCCTTTCCTTCCTTCTTCTTCCTTCCTTCCTTCCTCCCTCCTTTCCTTTCCTTCCTTCTTCCTTCCTTCCTTCCTTTCCTTCCTTCTTCCTTCCTTCCTCCCTCCTTTCCTTCCTTCCTTCCTCCCTCCTTTCCTTCCCTCCTTTCCTTCCTTCTTCCTTCCTTCCTTCTTCCTTCCTTCTTCCTTCCTTCCTTCCTCCCTCCTCCCTCCTTTCCTCCCTTCCATCCTTCCTTCCTCCCTTCCTTCCTCCCTTCCTTCCTTCCTTAAAGGGTTAAAGTGACATTTTAAAGCCGACTAATCAACACTATTCAGTTTATTATCATGTAGGACAAAGAAAATCTTCAAATCGTCACATTAAAGACGATAAAACTTTTTTTGACGAGTTGTTTAGTCTATAAAATCTCCGAAAATGTTGATTTCTGTTTCCCAAAGTTAAAGAAACCAGAAAATATTCATATTTAAGAAGCTGGAACAAGAGAAATTTAACCCTTATTTCCTTCAAAAATGACTCAAAACAATGAAATCAGTTATCAAAAATAGTTGCAGATTAATTTAATAGCCGACAATTTAAAGATGAATCGACCAATCGTTGCAGCTCTCTCTGCAGGTTTGTATAATTAACAATAAACGAGAGCACATTAAACTGTTTTATTTGTTCTCTTTTAAAACCTAATAATTATTTTAACAGTTGTTTTGTGTATTTTTTAGCCTTGTGAAGCATTTTGCTAGTTTAAAAGTGCTTTTATAAATAAACTTT
This sequence comes from Scomber scombrus, assembly GCF_963691925.1. Lineage (NCBI taxonomy): Eukaryota > Metazoa > Chordata > Actinopteri > Scombriformes > Scombridae > Scomber > Scomber scombrus. Next base: position 85,016 of record NW_026910607.1, read on the forward strand.
ATTATCATTATATTGACACAGAGACTAACTGCATTCATTACCCTTTTTAATTGATGACTTTATTATAATTATCAGATTGTTTCTGATGCTCTGCAGAAGTTAAACCTCCCTCCTTCCTTCCTTTCCTTCCTCCCTTCTTTCCTTTCCTTCCTTCCTCCCTCCCTCCTTTCCTTCCTTCCTCCCTCCTTTCCTTCCTTCCTTCCTTCCTCCCTCCTTTCCCTCCTTCTTCCTCCCTTCTTTCCTCCCTCCCTCCTTTCCTTCCATCCTTCCTCCTTTCCTTCCTTCTTCCTTCCTTTCCTTCCTCCCTCCCTCTCTCCTTCTCTCTTTCTTTCCTCCCCCTACCTTCTTTCCTCCGTCCTTCTTTCCTTACTCCCTACCTTCCTATTTTCATTTTGTCCCTCCCTCCCTCCTTCCTTCTTCTTCTCCTAACCTCTTTTTTTGTCCCCCACTAGAGAATAAAAACACTGTTGCGCAATAATGAAATTGAAAATGGTAAAATGTATTTGGTGTTTTTATAGAAGTCTAAAATAGAGTGAAGTAGGGTGAGAAATGTCCTAGTTTGCACTTTTGCTCAGACAGAGAGAGAGAGAGAAAACCAACCACAGCTCTCTCACACACACACACACCGACACACACACACACACACACACACACACAGAGAAAGATCCAGATATATATTCTTTGATGTTACGTCGGGTCGTGAAGCAATTTCCTGTTGCTGCTCAGAGTTACACGTCCAGTTCTGTCCTATTTTTTTTGCATTAATCTGTAAAAGCAGAAAGAGTGTGTGTGTGTGTGTATGTGTGTGTGTGTGTGTGTGTGTGTGTTTTATCCTCACAAGTAACCTCTTTTGATGTTTCTTTAAAGAATTACAGCAACTGAAATAAGCGTTTTTTGATGTGAAGCTTGATAGCGGTCCCAGCAGGTGTGTGTGTGTGCGCGCCTGTGTGTGTGTGTGTGTGAGTGTGTGTGTGTGTGACCTGTATTCAGTGTGTGAAGGTGGTTTCTGAAATGGTGCAATCATTATGTGCTCATCTTTGTGTAGAGCAGCCTGTGTGTTAACTAGAAGCCACACTGAGGCCACAGCACTGTTGTTATTGTTGATGCATCTCATAGTATTTTTCAGGTGTCGTAATACATTTATTTTTAATTTTGGTTCATTCCAGTTCAGGTTTGTCTCAGCAAACATACTGTACTTAGTGTTTTATAACATTTTAAATTGAATATCTTTGAGTTTTGGACATTTGAAGACATCAGATTGAGCTTTGGAAACTGGTTGTTGTATTTTTTTCTCTCCATTTTCTGACATTTGTTAAGATCAAACAATTAACTCAGTAATATAAAATATTACTTGTTGAAGTCTTAATAAACATTAAAATAACTCTAAATATTATAAATGGACACAGTCTAGATTGTTTTTGTTTGTGATCTTAAATTCCAGTCTGTTGTTTTAGAGGTTAGTAAGGATGGAAGGGAGGAAGAAGGAAGAAAAGAAGGAAAGGAGGGAGGAAGGGAAGAAAGGAAGGTAGGAGGGAGGGAGGAAGGTAGGGGGAGGAAAGAAAGAGAGAAGGACAGAAGGAAGGAAGAAAGGGGGAAGGAGGAAGGAAGGAAAGTAGGGAGGAAGGAAGGAAGGAAGGAAAGAAAAGAGGGAGGAAGGAAGGGAAGAAAGGATGGAAGGGAGGAAAAAAGGTAGGAGGGAGGGAGAAAGGAAAAGAAGAAGGAAAGAAGGACAGAGGAAAGAAGGGAGGAAGGTAGGGGGAGGAAAGAAAGAGAAGGACAGAAGGGAAGGAGGAAGGAAGGAAGGAAAGTAGGGAGGAAGGAAGGAAGGGAAAGGAAGGGAAGAAAGGAAAGAAGGAAGGAAGGGAGGAAAAAAGGTAGGAGGGAGGGAGAAAGGAAAAGAGGAAAGAAGGAAGGTAGGAGGAGGAAAGAAAGAGAAGGAGGGAGGAAGGACAGACGGAAGGAAGGAAGGGAGGAAAGAAGGAACAGTCAAAACAGACGACTGGATGACACAAAGATTAAATAAGAAGACACACGTTTTCTACCGGTTCATTATTGTAAATTATTTCTCAGTTTTCATCCTGAGTCTAATTTCTTTTTCCTTTTCTCACTTCAGCAAAGCCGCAGCAGAGTTCCTCGTTGTCGTTGGAGACCCAGCACAGCTACTCGTGGTACCAGAACGCCTCCGAGAGCGACCGGATGCCGCTGGCTCAGACCACCACCCTGAAGACCGGTTCCAAAGCCGAGCCCACCTACGACGACTGGGATGCCATCGTGGGCCTCCGTCCTCCCGAGCCCATCCAGGAACCTCGTAACCCCGCTACGTTGTCGTGGACGACGGCTGGAACTGCCTCGAGCCGCCGCGACCCGGTGCCGACCCGGTATGAGAAGCCCCCTTCCCCTCCACGGCTCCAGAGCCTCATGGAGAGCGACGACCTAGTGGACGACTCGGACTTCCTTTTTGAGTCTACAAACTACTCCCAGACGTCCACCACCACCACCTCCTCCACCTCCTCTTCCTCCTCCTCTTCGTCACTTGTAAGAAACACTAACTGTCGGACGTACAGGAGGCCAAACAAAGGCAAGGCCTCGGACTCCAGCGCCTTCAACAGCACCGTTTTTGGTGCAGATCTTCCCAAATCCACATCCGACGGCAGTAATAAGACGACAGGCGGCGGCGGTGGTGGCGGCGCTAGAGGCGGAGGCAGCGGAGGAGGGCGAGGCAGGACGAGAGATTACACGGTGCTTCACCCTTCCTCCGTGTCCATGTGTAACGTCACCATCCAGGAGCGAGGCGTGGAGGAGTATAGCAGCGACGCGCAGCCCTCTAGCGGTAGCAGCAGCAGCGCCGGTTCTGGCAGTACGACGGAGCTCGGAGAGGCGGGATGGCAGCGGAAGAAGACGGAGCAGCAAAACACAAGGTAGGACGACAGACACCGGCAGGGATGAACCTTTTACGGAAGGCTTAGAATCAATCTTTATTTATATAGCGCTAAATCACAACAAAAGTCATCAACACAGTAGTTTGTCTTGGGAAGATGGGACGTTAGCTGCCAGCTAACGTTAGATTAAAAATAATGTGAAGTTAGCTAGAAACATTACTTACTTTTCTTTGTGTAGTCGGAAATGGCGGATGAAATTTGACGTGGTGCTGGATGTGTCGGATATGTTAGCGCTGCACACCTTGCACACGGCGAATCGTTTCTTTTGTTGAGTTTTAATAGTCTTTAAATCCAAATGTAATAATTTTGGGAACACTGGCTGTGTCAGCAACAGAACTGGTAGCACCTTCCATCTTTCAAACCCAATTAACCAAGACAGCAATGACTTGTCGAGTCATTTCATGCAAGTCCAAGTCAAGTCTTTTCTCACTGTTAATCAAGCAAGTCACAAGTCCTCAATCTGGCGACTTAAGTCTGACTCGACTCAAGTCACTAGACTCGAGTCCCCCATCTCTGCTTTACACACAGAGCAGGTCTGGACTGTACTCTTTTAATTTAATTTAAAGAGACTCAACGGTCCCACATGAGCAAGAACTTGGCGACAGAGGCAAGAAAAACTCGCTTTTAGACTTTCAGGGTAGCTTAGGGCCGATGTAATATTCTCCAACCGGGTTTGATATTAAAGGTTCTTTCATCATTTTTTTTATTTCCAACGAGACTTTGTCATTTGTATATATCAATCAGCCAATGAAACTTTGTGTTTATACAGCAGCTTTCATTCAGGTTAATGTGGTTCGCAGTGCTTTACAGTTGATTGACAAGCTGGTAATGAGACGGAACAAGTGACAACATGACGAAGGGGAATAAAAACGATGAGGGAGTGGAAACAAAGAACAAATCACAAAGGGGAAAAAAAGGAAAAACCTGTAGATTGACTTTTATCGGAGCATCCCGGGACAAAATATGACGTATATTGCGAGCTTAACATCGTGTTGCACAGGTGTCGCTGTTAAGGAGTATCTGATTTCTTTACATACTGTTCATATTCTGACTCAAAATGAGTCTCTACACCAATTTACATTCATAAATTCCCCCATTAGTCATTAATACAGGTTTGATTAATCCTTCTGTTTGATTAACAGACATTTACAATCACTATTTTATGACCCAGGAGAACATTTTATAGAATATGATGAATACAACGACATGTTTGAATGCTGATTTTTGAATTTCAGCTCAAATTTGTACATTTGCATATATAAAAATGTGCATCAGCTGCACAAATTATTTTTAATAAGATGCATTTTATTTCCTTTTTTGTATATTTTGCATCACTTTAGGAAGAAAAAAAACATGCATGAGGTGTTTTTACACACTCAAATGTAAAAATGGGTAAAATTTGAGCAAAATATTGTACCTGTAATACCAAACTTTACCACTAGGTGTCCCAGCGATAGTTTCACGAGAGCCTCCTGCAGCTCGTCTTTAGCATCCAGCTTTGTGGTCAGCAGCATCCGGCTCCCATCAGTATCGGAGCCTCTTTATGAGACACCTCGATGACTCATAATGACAAATATTCACATTAAATCAAACCGGTTTAAGCTCTTAAAACCAGCCACAACCTTACTTCATCTCCTTCTGATAACACCCGAGGCTTATTTTGTCGAATGTCGTTTGTCAGGTAACTTTAACTCCTAGTGAAAAACTCTCTCACGCCGCTTCACTGAACAACCTTCTGCAAACATATCGACTGTTCATGAGATAACTGATGACGGTTGTGTAGACTGGAACAGCTGTATTTGATAAATAAACCAACAGGAAGTGAGGCGAGTGAGTGTGTGCAGGAGTTTATGCTCTTTCAACATTGATCCTGAGCTGAAACCAATGCAACACAAAGGCTGTAATTGATCCATTATTTGTATTAATTTAAATATTTATTGTGTTATTGTTCAGTAGGATGATTGAACTGGTGTTTTAGCCACTTTTTGACTAGTTTTTGGTAAAATGTGCTTTTCATTGTGGCTTTGAGGATGTTGATCAGTCAGTCCGATACTGAAATATCTCTTTGCATAAACCTTTGTACCTCATGTCATAAATCCCAGACACTCGCATTTCATTTTCAGCATTGACTCCTTAGTACAACCTCACACAGCAGCTAACACCTTTTAGTAGTATTTTAAACCACTTAACAGGCTTTTAAACCCCACAGTACCTTGTTTATAAGTACCTAAGACACCAGATATGTCCGGCTCAAATTGGGGAAAATGTGTCTGAATTGAGACTGAAAGTACAGACTCTATATTCAGTATTATCAGTGTGGAATTAGATGATTTTTAACAACTTTAAAAGATATTTGATTGGAAACAAAATGGAAAGCTGCATGTCAAGTAGTTAAATATGGTTGTAATAATGAAGTAAATAGTTTTGAACATTAGCAGGATAAAGATACGTTTATCATTTTGTGAAATTCACATTTTAGAGATCTTCATTTCACACATTTCCTTTTAAATATTTTAATATCTCAGCATGATATTCGATTTTAAAGCAGTGTTCAACATACATGTTCATATATTTGGCCGTTTTATTACATTTTGTGTGAATTTTTTTTTTAAAGCTTCAAGAAACAACATTTTAAAGTAGTTTACTTTCATTCACTGTGCTCAAATTTATAGATTAGTGTCTCCAACAGGGAAGAGTTTTGGTTAAATGGGTAAAATTAGTCAGATTATTCTTTTCTTTTCTTATTTCGAGCCTGAGTTTGGAAGCTAAAACAATTCACTCGACAAGTGTAGACCATAGACTGTATATAAAATGGACGTAACATCCGTGACGTCACCCATTGGTTTGTGGACTGCTGCTTGGAAGCGAATAGTTTCGGATCTGAGCAGCGCCATCTTGAACATTTCCGGTGCATGCTGGGTAAAATAAAAACACGGATTCTACTTATATGGGCATCAGGAGGAGCATGAGGCGCCCTCCTGAACCTGTGAACCAATCAACCTGTCAATCACGACGTAGCCACGCCCTAATGCATACCCTGCTTTATCGTCACATATAAAATCAGGGAGGCCAAAATGTCCCAAATGAACATCATACTGCATTGAAGAAGGCTTTAAACTAGCGATTGAGACCATAAACACATTTTGAAAACGTTTACTGAGGTTAGAAATCAAGTGAGAAGTTGGTGAATTCTCCATTGACTTGTATAGAGACGGAAGTCCTTTTGACACCAAAACGGTCGCCCCCTGGTGGCCTTTTGATAGAATGCAGTTTTAAGTTACTTCCACGTTGGTCTCATTTCAGAGGACTGGAACTCCCTGCCTGGTCTAGACGATATTTCTGACTCAAATTGGTCTTTTTTTGTTCATCTTTGTCGTCTCCGAAGGTTCAGGCCGACTCAGCCCAAATCAAAGAAGGACAGTAAGCTGGAGCTGTTCGGTTTCGATGACGCCGACCCCCGCCAGGAGAACAGCTCCGACAACGCCGACGGTGGCGGCGGCTCCAATTACAAGATCAAATACTTCGGCTTCGACGACATGAGCGACAGCGACGGCGCCGACGACGACGGCGACAACAACAACATGCCCAAACAGAGGAGGAAGGCCAAGAAGGTGATGAGCGTGGAGGAGGAAACGACACCGGTCAACGACTCGCCCGACCCCATCGAGAGGTTCGACAGTTTCGAGAAGCCCGAGAGGCCCGAGAGGTTCGAGAGGCGGGAAAAACCCACGGCCAGGGAGAGCAAGAAGAACTCTGAGAGGCTGGACAGCAGGATGAGAATACACACAGGTATACACACACACACACACACACACACACACACACACACACACACACACACACACACACACACTCTTTCCTTATTGCTGAATAATACAACCTAAAGAACACATCATATTTTACCTTATGTCTCCTTTAGGGTCCAATAAAGACTCCCAGCAGCCTGCTATAGCCAACACTTCCTCTTAATAACAGCAGTATAATATAAACTACAATTAAACTCACATTTAATTATCTCTGAGAAGGAAACTACTTCTTAAAAAAAAGGTTCATGTTTAAAGATATTTTCCCCCGTCGTCAGCGAGCTCAGGTGAGTTTCAGAGACTTGGTGTTAAGCTGCTCGTGGTGAAGTCAATTAAATGATAAAGACTGTTCAATTAGCTGAAATGATGTTAGTTCCCAAAGGGGGGTTGGTGTTAATATGTGACGGACACTGTATTGTATTCAGGGCTTAAAACATATACAAGTCCAGTTAGAGTTGGACCTGCAGAATACCTGGATTTGTGTGGAGTTGAACAAGCTTCACACATCACTGGCAGCAGATGATAAGTCGCCTGAAGTTAATTAAAGTTTATTCTGTAGCTGCTGAAATGAAACCTTTGACTGTCGGATGGTTAGTGTGTGTGTGTGTGTGTGTGTGTGTGTGTGTGTGTGTGTGTGTGTGTGTGTGTGTGTGTGTGTGTGTGTGTGTGTGTGTGTGTGTGTGTGTGTGTGTGTGTGTGTGTGTGTGTGTGTGTGTGTGTGTGTGTGTGTGTGTGTGTGTGTGTGTGTGTGTGTGTGTGTAAACTCAGCTGCACACAGTCGGAGTAAAAAGAACCGTCACTCTTTAACGCCAGGCTAAGACCCTGATTGGCGAGGGGAAAAAAGGCTCGATGGCGCCCCTTATACAGTTTTAACCCTCCTGTTGTCCTCGAGTCAAGGAAGGAAGGGAGGAAGGAGGAAGAAAGGAAGGAAAGGAGGGAGGGAGGGAGGATGGAAGAAGGAAGGAAGGAAGGAAGTAAAGGAGGGAGGAAGAAAGGAAGGATGGAAGAAGGAAGGAAGGTAGAAAGGAGGGAGGAAAGAAGGAAGGAGCGAGGAAGGAGGGAAGGAAAGAAAGAGGAGAGGAAGGAAAGGAAGGAAGGAAAGAAGGAGGGAAGGAGGGAGGGAGGAAGTAAGGAGGAAAGAAAGAGATAAGGAGCGAGGGGGGAAGGACAGACCGAAGGAAGGAAGGAAGGAGGTAGGAAGGAAGGAAGGAAGAAGGAACAGTCAAAACAGACGGCGTCAATTTGACCCGGGAGGACGACACAAAGGTTAAAATTTGAAGCCCCTCCCTCCAGATTGACGTAGATGAATGAAATTCGGTTGGTGTTTATATCATGACGAGACGCACAAAAAAGTCTCTTGGAGTCACACCCTAAGTCCAACAGGAAGTCGGCTATTTTGAGTTTAATTTGCACATTTTGGCGCCATTTCCACGCATTGTACTCTATCAAACTCCTCCTAGAGATTCAACCCGACTGATTTCAACTTTCTTTCGTCGTCTAAAGACCCTGGAGATTAAAAGTGTTAAAAATATTTAGTTTTCACTCAACGCCCTCACTGTGGCAATGCAGCGAATTTCGATGTTTCACCATAAAAACAATCCTTTATAACTCCAACATGGACATTTTTCTGTAGTTCGACATGACAAACGTTAAGTCATAAGTCCCAAATTACACTTTTATGGCACATCATTATAATATTTTCATAGTTTTTAATAAGGGTTTCCTATATGTGCAGCAAGTAGGTCATAAAAAATAAGTAAAAATCAGTAGACTAAAGCTATTCTTTCTATGTTGGATACATCATAACAATAATAATACAAAACTAAACATTTATATAACACTTAAAGCAATGTTACAGAGTGCTTTCCATAAAATAAAAAAAAAAACATATGAAGAGCAAAAATAAAAGTACAGGCAATAAAGATTATAAAACAGTAAAACCATGAAATAGAGATAAAATATACAATAAAAATTAAACATTTCACACTTTATTTAATATTATAAGCTACTCAGTAACAGAAAGCACTTATAGATCTAAATGAAATCTTTGGAGAGTTTTTAGTAGATGAGGGATTCAGAAGAGTTCAGTTCAGATTCTGTTTGATGCTCTTGAACCTTCAACCGAGGTCCGATCCTGACTTTACGAGACGCTCGCAGCAGCGTCTGACAGGAGTTTTTTTTGTGTAGTGTGACGAGGTTTTATATCAGAGGTCGTCTTCTGTTTATCTGCACACAAGCAACCAAAACGCCCACACCAGCTGGAGAGAGTACAGCACTCTGTTTTTACCCCCATACCAGCACACACTGTGTACTCATCCTCCTACACACACACACACACACACACACACACACACACACACACACACACACACACACTAACAAACACTAACTCCTTCCTTATCTCCTCTGAGCTCGTTCCTCAGCAGCCAATCGGTGTGCGAAGGTTCAGCGAGCGGTGTTTATCTGCTCTGAAGGAGATGACGAACACAGCTGAACCTTTTTCTTTTTTATTTACGAGGAAATAATTCCTCTCTCCTATCTTCTTTCCTTCCTTCCTTCCTTCCTCCCTTCCCTCCTTCCTTCCATCCCTCTTTTCTTCCCTCCTTCCTTCTTGTCTTATTTTCCTTCTTTTCTCCCTCCCTTTCTCCCTTCTTTCCTTCCCTCTTTTCTTCCCTCCTTCCTTCCATCTATCCTTCTTGTCTTCCTTTCCTTCCTTCTCTCCTTATGTCCGTCCTTCTTTCCTCCCTTTCTTCCTTCTTTTCCTTTTGTCATCCAGCTGCCATTAACATTATTTTCATTCTCTATTAAAGCCAATTTGTCCTGAATTAATCAATGAATTTTTTTCATTCCTTCCTTCCTTCCTTCCTTCCTTCCTTCCTTCCTTCCTTCCTTCCTTCCTTCCTTCCTTCCTTCCTTCCTTCCTTCCTTCCTTCTCTCCTCCCTCCCTTTGTTCTTTCCTCCCTCCCTTCCTTCCTTCCCTCTTTTCTTCCTTCCTTCCTTCTTGTCTTATTTTCCTTCTTTTCTCCCTCCCTTCCTTCCTTCCTTCCTTCTTTTCTTCCCTCCTTCCTTCCATCTATCCTTCTTGTCTTCTTTTCCTTCTTTACATCTGTCTTTCCTTCCTTCCTTCCTATTTTTTCCCTCCTTACTTCTTGTCTTCTTTTCCTTCCTTCCCTCTTTTCTTTCCTCCTTCCTTCCATCTATCCTTCTTGTCTTCTTTTCCTTTTTTACATCTGTCCTTCCTCCCTTCCTTCCTTCCTTCCCTCTTTTCTTCCCTCCTTCCTTCCATCTATCCTTCTTGTCTTCCTTTCCTTCCTTCTCTCCTTATGTCTGTCCTTCTTTCCTCCTTTTCTCCCTTCTTTCCCTCTTGTCATCCAGCTGCCATTAACATTATTTTCATTCTCTATTAAAGCCAATTTGTCTGAATTAATCAATGAATTTTTTTCCTTCCTTCCTTCCTTCCTTCCTTCCTTCCTTCCTTCCTTCCTTCCTTCCTTCCTTCCTTCCTTCCTTCCTTCCTTCCTTCCTTCCTTCCTTCCTTCCTCCCTTCTCTCCTCCCTCCCTTTCTTCTTTCCTCCCTCCCTTCCTTCCTTCCTTCCCTCTTTTCTTCCTTCCTTCCTTCTTGTCTTATTTTCCTTCTTTTCTCCCTCCCTTCCTTCCTTCCTTCCTTCTTTTCTTCCCTCCTTCCTTCCATCTATCCTTCTTGTCTTCTTTTCCTTCTTTACATCTGTCTTTCCTTCCTTCCTTCCCTATTTTTTCCCTCCTTCCTTCTTGTCTTCTTTTCCTTCCTTCCCTCTTTTCTTTCCTCCTTCCTTCCATCTATCCTTCTTGTCTTCTTTTCCTTCTTTACATCTGTCCTTCCTCCCTTGCTTCCTTCCTTCCCTCTTTTCTTCCCTCCTTCCTTCCATCTATCCTTCTTGTCTTCCTTTCCGTCATTCTTTCCTTCTCTCCTTATGTCCGTCCTTCTTTCCTCCCTTTCTCCCTTCTTTCCCTCTTGTCATCCAGCTGCCATTAAACATTACTTTCATTCTCTATTAAAGCCAATTTCTGTCTGAATTAATCAATGAATAATTTTGTCCATAAAGTCAGAATATGGTCACCATGGTAACGAAAGATATTCACCTTTATTGTCGCCGTATGACCCCTGAAAGCTTCATATCGTCACATTTAAGAAGCTGCAAACAGCAAATATCTGGCATATTTCTTTTAAAAAAATAGGAAATTATCAAAATAGCTGCTGATAAATTTTCTGTAGGTCAATTTATTGATTAATGAAGTAATTATTGATACTCTAATAGCAAAAGGAGGAGATCTTTGGTGGAGGGTTATGCTGCAGTGGAGGATAAAAGGCAGTAGATACACGTCAGTAAAGCTCACACAGAGATCCTTCTACTTAATGCAGGAAAGGTTTTGTTCCAGACCCATTTATTGATTGATTGATTGGTTGATTGATTGATTGGTTTTGTCCTCAGACGTCTTGGACTTCTCGGAGGAAGGTCTCAGGGTTGTGGCCGGAGCTACCAGGAGGCCGCCTCAGGGCAAGACGCAGGCGGAGAAGAACCCCGACTCCTTCAGGAGGATCTTTAGTGCACACAAGAAGGTCAGACTCACACACACACACACACACACACACACACACACACACACACACACACACACACACACACACACACACACACACACACACACACATAGCAGCCAGGTCACATGACTGCTGTGTTCACACCCTCTCGGTCTGAGTGTGAATCGTCTCTGGATGAGCTGTGAAGAATCTCAGTAGGAAGTGAAAGAGAAGAATTAATGTTGTGAAACGCTGACGAACATCAGACCTGATTAATCTGAGCTGCTGCTGCTGCTGGGTTGGTTTTCTTTCTAAAAGACCAAAAACCAACAATGAACTGATCTTCTCACACAGGGGGGTTAAACATGAGGCCGTGGGCCAGGACCGGCCTGCCGAGGGGTCCGATCCAGCCCACTTTCCTTCCTGTCTTCTTTTCCTTCGATCTTTCCAGCCACCCTTTCTTTCTTTCTTTCTTCTTTCTTTCTTTCTTTCTTTCTTTCTTTCTTTCTTTCTTTCTTTCTTTCTTTCTTTCTTTCTTTCTTTCTTTCTTTCTTTCTTTCTTTCTTTCTTTCTTTCTTTCTTTCTTTCTTTCTTTGTCTTTCCAGTCTTCTTTTCGTTCCTTCCATCTTTTCTTCCTGTCTTCTCTTCCTTCCTTCCTTCCTTCCTTCCTTCCTTCCTTCCTTCCTTCCTTCCTTCCTTCCTTCCACCTTTCTTCCTTCCTTCCTTCCATCTATCCTTCTTGTCTTCTTTTCCTTCCTTCCTTCATCTTTTCTTCCTTTCTTCCACCTATCCTTCTTGTCTTATTTTCCTTCCTTCCTTCCTTCCCTCTTTTCTTCCCTCCTACCTTTCATCTATCCTTCTTGTCTTATTTTCCCTCCTTCCTTCATTCCCTCTTTTCTTCCCCCCTTCCTTCCATCTATCCTTCTTGTCTTCTTTTCCTTCCTTTTCCCTTTCTTCCTTCTATCCCTCTTGTCATCCCTATCCATCGATCTTTCCTGTCTTTTTTTCCTTCCTTCCCTCTTTTCTTCTCTCCTACCTTCCCTCCTTCCTTCCTTGTCTTCTTTCCTTCTCTCCTTCCTTCCTTCCTTCTTTCTTCCTTCACCAGTCTGGCACTAAAGGAGCTCTTCAGTAAAATGGTTGATCCTTATTGTGTTAAGGATGAGTGAATGTGAGTGCTGGAAGGTGCAGAAATCAAATCAACTACAAACAATAAAAAAAACAAAAAAAAGCATATATCTGAAAACCAAGGACGAGACCAGAGGGAGGAAACGGAGGAGAGAAGGTTAACAAAATAAAGGTCTGAGCTCTCACACAGCCTAACCTTGAATGGAAAAGGAGGCACAGATAAACAACTGAGTAATTAACCCTTTCCTGAAAGAAGTTAACCACACACACACACACACACACACACATAAACACACACAACTTAAATGATACTCTCCTTTCATAAAGAACGTTTAATTACTTTTATTTAGTAGATGAAAATGAAAATGCTCCGAATGCAACAACAGTTAACCTTCCTGTTGTCCTCGAGTCAAGGGAGGAAGGAAGGAAAGGAAGATGGAAGGGCGGAAGGAAGAAGGAAGGAAAGGAAGGAAGGGAGGGAGGGAGGGAGGAGGAAGGAAGAAGGAAAGCAGGGAGGGAGGAAAGGAGGAAAGGAAAGACGGAGGAAAGTAGGAAGGAAGGTAGGAGGGAGGGAGGAAAGAAGGAAGGAAGGAAGTAAAGGAGGGAGGAAGAAAGGAAGGAAATACGGAGGAAAGAAGGAGGGAGGGAGGGAGGAAGGATTGGAGCAAGGAAGGAAAAAAGGAAGGGGGAAGGTAGGGGGAGGAAGGGAAGGAAGGGAGGAAAGAAGGGAGGAAGGACAGACGGAAAGAAGGAAGGGAGGAAAGAAGGAAGGGGGAAGGTACGGGGGAGGAAAGAAGGAAGGAAGGAAATAAGGATGGGAGGAAAGAAAGAAAGGGAGGAAAGAAAGAAGGGGAGGAAGGACAGACGGAAGGAAGAAAGGGAGGAAAGAAGGAACAGTCAAAACAGACGGTCAATTTGACCTGGGAGGACGACACAAAGGTTAAATATGAAATAAAAGAGCTAAACTTGAGCTCGGCCTTCTTACAGAAACATAATGAGTCATATTAAGCGTGTGTGTGTGTGTGTGTGTGTGTGTGTGTGTGTGTGTGTGTGTGTGTGTGTGTGTGTGTGTGTGTGTGTGTGTGTGTGTGTATGATAGGAGGAGTCGAGTGGACTTTGAACGTCTCCTCTCTTATTTATCAGCGTGTTAATATCTCCTCCTCTTCTCCTCCTCTGAGAATCGGCTCACTGGATATCAGACGTATTGATTTCATAAGAGCCGGATGTTGCTTTTTATAGCCCAGAGAGAGAGATCGATGCTTTAAATCCAGACCAGCGGATACATGAAAGGTCTTAAGTAACTTTTAATAACTGTTAAATGAACCGTCAGCGTTTTCTGGAGGATAAATTTAACTCTTTTAAAACCTTTCTGCAGTTTTAAAGCTTTTACATCAGGTTAAAAACAACTTGTATCGACCTGCTGATTTGATTGAGCTCTCACTGTCTTCCTTCTTTCCTTCCTTCCATCTGTCCTTCCTTCCTTCTTTCCTTCCTTCCATCTGTCCTTCCTTCCTTCCTTCCATCCATCTTTCTTTCCTTTCTTTCCTTCCTTCCTTCCTTCCTTCCTTCCTTCCTTCCTTCTGTTCTTTCCTTCCTTCCATCTGTCCTTTCTTTCCTTCTTTTCTTTCCTTCCTTCTGTCCTTACCTTCCTTGTGTCCCTTCCTTCCTTCCTTCCTTCCTTTCGTCTTTCCTTACTTTCTTTCTTCTTTCCTTCCTTCCTTGCTTCCTTCTGTCATTTCCTTCCTTCTTTCCTTTCTTCTTTCCTTCCTTATTTCCATCTGTCCTTTCTTCCTTTCTTTCCTTCCTTCTGTCCTTTCCTTCCTTCCTTCCTTCTGTCCTTTCTTTCCTTCATTACTTCCTTTCTTCTTTCCTTCCTTCCTTCAATATGTCCTTTCTTCTTTCCTTCCTTCCTTCCTTCCTTCCATCTGTCCTTTCCTTCCTTCCTTCCTTCCTTCCTTCCTTCCTTCCATCTGCCCTTTCTTCTTTCCTTCCTTCCTTCCTTCCTTCCTTCTTTCTTTCTGTCCTTTCCTTCTTTCCTTCCTTCCTTCCTTCCTTCCTTCCTTCCATCTGCCCTTTCTTCTTTCCTTCTTTCCTTCCTTCCTTCCTTCCTTCCTTCCTTCCTTCCTTCCTTCCTTCCATCTGTCCTTTCCTTCCTTCCTTCCTTCCTTCCTTCCTTCCTTCCTTCCGCCCCACAACTTCTGGATCCTTAAAAAGTCTTTATATGAGATTTCTTTTAGTATTTAAGGTCGTAAAATGTGTTAAAAAGTCTCATTTGTAATTTTGGTAGGTCTTAAATTGTAGGTGACTTTTAATTTAGAGTGTTGTTTAAAGCATTTCATCAAAAAGGAACTAATAAATAAATATATATTGATAAGAAGAAGCAAACACAGGCTGAGTTTATTAAAATCATAAAGTACCTGACCTGTAAACTCTTATAAAGTATAATTAAAATAATTAATTTAATAGAAATACTGTTACTTTTCTATTAACAAACGCCCCATAAAGCCTTTAAAAAATAAACCAGAACAGTCCTTCTTTTTTTCTCCTCCTTTTATTCTCCACCTTCCTCCCTCGCTCTCGTCTCTTCCCATGCTGCTTAGCGGCGGGGGGGCGGAGGGGGGGGCGGTAGGTGTCCCGTCTGTGTCATTCAGATTACTGTAGGAGGCTTTAATTCGGTGTGTTGATGTTCCAGCTCAGCCAAAAGCTCATCATCCCCAAAAAAACTCTCCTTTTGTCTCTGCTTATTAACCCCCCTCCTCTTCATCCTCCTCCTCTTCCTCTTCCTCCTCCTCCTCTTCCTCCTCCTCCTCCACTCTACAGCCAACTCTTTTCTTTCTCTCACTCCTGTCCTTCCCTCGTTCCCCCCTTTCTTTCTTTCTTTTGTTATGTTTTTTTTTTTTTTCATTATGAAACCCCCGGCAACCGCCAACCACAGGTTTGGCAAAAAAAAAAAAAAAAAAAAAAAAAAAAATCCATAAAGAGGACGAGGAGACGAGCCAAGGATGGAAACATGAGGGGTGGATGTGTTTTAAATGTGTGTGTCCTGCTGTTTGATCAGAGCTGGCAGCTGTGATTTCTACTTTTTCTTTTCTCCTTTTATTCTCCTGTTTCTCCTCCTTTTTTTTACACATCTGTTTTTTTTTAACTTTGCCTCTAAACTCTGAGATTATGATTTATTCATTTATTTGGATGCATCTGCAGATATTTTGTCTTGTTCAATATTTTCTTCTGTGATATTAAACTTAATATATATTTAGATTTTAGGCTGAACTTTGGATATATGTCAACTTAAAGTGTTGCAATTAAAATCAAAATAGACTTTTTACACAAGAAGAGGCAGAGAATGAAAAGGCAACGTGGAGAGCTGGAGTTATTCATCAATTAAATGATTAAAATAAGATTAAAACTAGAATAAAAAAGTAATCTGCAAATATTTTGGAAATTTATTTTATTATTTTAAGGTTTTTTTTTTAATCTAAATTTCACTGTTTCATCTTCTAATGTGAATATTTTCTGATATTGGATTTTTTGGCTGAACTTTAAATTTTATTTGATGACATTTTTCTATGAAACATGTCATTTGATTCATTAAAACTAAATAAAGCATCTTTCATTTAACTACAGATTTGATTAAAGAGGTGATTATACATTAATTTAAACTAGTAGAAGTCCATAGTGTTACATCCTCGAGAGCAGGCGAGTGAAAACAGTCTTAAAAGTGATATATCTAAAATACATAAATAAAGATATTATTGGGTGGAACAAAAGTGTTTTCCTGCTTGTTTTAATGCTTCTGTCTGTCTTACTTGAGGTATTTCAACTTTTCAGAGACGTTAATCTGTGTTTTTTTTGTGTGTGTTTATGTTTCAGTCTCCAACCAAAGCCGTGTACAACGCCCGACACTGGACGGTGGACAGCGAGGAGCCGCCTCCAACTGTCTTCTCACGATCACAGACAGCTCCTGTAAGTCTACTTTAAAAATGAAAATCACCTTTTTTTTCTCCCCTCCATCAAACAACCTCCATATTAGGGCTGGGCACAACGATTAATCTAGCGAGTATTTTTCGATTAGTGATTATTTTCCCATTATTTGATTACTATAGTAATCAACGTAAAGGACGCATGGAAGTATGTGAGCAGTGACGGTAACATCGTTTGAAAAGGACGTAAACAGTTTCATACGTACATTGAGCATAAATGGGCCTTAATGCAGCTTTAAAACCAGGAAAAGACAACTCTGATGACATATTGCGCAATATTCTGATATCCAAAATCTAAGACGATATCTTGTCTCATATCACGATATTGATATAATTTCAATTTATTGGCCAACCCTAGCCCCCCAGCCCTACTCCATATAAAAACACAGCTTTAAAGAGACTCCAAATACATAACTAATACATTCCCCATCATCCCCATCTTCTTCCTCTCTGTCCCTGCAGGCGGCGGCGGCCTCGGCTTCGGCTTCGGCATCGGCCTCGGCAACGGCAGGAGGTTCGAGTAAGGAGCTGACCGATGCTCAGAAGGACAACGGTCTATTTAAGACTCCTCCACCTCCTCCTAAAGTCACCAAGTGTGTCACCTTCCCACCAATCTCTACCAGGACACCGTCACCACACTCAAATGCCGCAAGGAGCACAAAGAGGTAGGCGGATATTTATCAATGCAGCGCTTCGTACTGATGATGCCTCGTTTAAAAGTGCCGAAAGTTTGTTTTTCCTCCTATTTTTTTGAGTTTTTATGATAAAGACAGTCTGTTATCTTTGTTTTCCAACCTGCTCTTTGTTAAAGTTTGTTGTTCTTCCTTCTTTACCAAACTTTCAGCTTAATAAGTCATTAAAACGATGAGAAAATGTGTTTAATATATTTAGATTTTAGGCCGAACTTTGAATATATGTCAACTTAAAGTGTCGCAATTAAAAACAAAATAGACTTTTTACACAAGAAGAGGCAGAGAATGAAAAGGCAACGTGGAGAGCTGGAGTTATTTGTCAATTAAATGATTAAAATTAAATTAAAACTAGAATTAAAAAAGTCATCTGTGAATATTTTGGAAATTTATTTTATTATTTTAAGTTTTTTTTAAATCAAAATTTCACTGGTTCATCTTCAAATGTGAATAATTTCTGATATTAAACTAAATATCTTTGGATTTTTTGGCTGAACTTTGAATAATTAAATGATTAAAAATTAAATTAAAACTAGAAAAAAAAAGTAATTGTGACTATTTTGGAAAATTATTAAAGTTTTTCTTCATCAAAAATTCACTGTTTCATCTTAAAATGTGAATATTTTCTATCATATTAAACTAAATATCTTGGATTTATGGACTGTAGGTCAAACAAGAACTCTAAATATGCCAATTTAACAGATCAATCAATAAAAGAGCACAAAGAGGTAGGCGGATATTTATCACTGCACCGCTTCATACTGATGATGCCTCGTTTAAAAGTGCCGAAAGTTTGTTTTTCCTCCTATTTTTTTGTGTTTTTATGATAAAGACAGTCTGCTATCTTTGTTTTCCAACCTGCTCTTTGTTGAAGTTTGTTGTTCTTCCTTCTTTACCAAAACTTTCAGCTTAATAAGTTATTAAAACGATGAGAAAAATGTGTTTAAAACTGTATTATTGGACACATGTCAGTCAATAATCCCCAGTAGAGCTGATTCATCTTTTAATAGACTGACAGGAAGTTAATCAGCCATTGATTGATAATGGATTCATTTAGTTTAGTCATTTTTTAAGCATAAATACAGAATATTCACTGGTTTCCAGCTTCTCAAACATTTGGATTTTATGCTTTTTTTCTGTCATTCACTACCAGTAAAAAGTTAGGAGACTGTTTCTGAGGTGAATGGGAGGGTTTGTTTATATCTCAGAGGTTTAAACTGTTGATTAGATGCAACAGGTAATATCCTAGTCAATGATGTAACTCAGTGTCAATTGGTGTAACTGGTATTCTTTCATAAAAATCTGATTATATACAGGAAAATAAATATGAACTAAAATGTGGAATCAATATAATCCACTTTTAGCAACACTAAACTGTTTTTTTAATACGTTTTACATAATTTGTCACAAATTACTTTAAAAAATTGTTGTTTTTATGATATGTCCTGATAAATATTAACAAAATGCTTTAAAATTTAAATGTAGAAATACTCCAAAAATGTTACTTTTCATTTTATGTTTTTAACATGAAGTCATTATTAGTATAAGTCCACTTAAATACACTGTAGGTGGATCCAATATTTAATATGTATCATTCTTTTGTGTTTACACCATTTGACATTTTAATAATAATAATAATAATAACATGTACACATTCTTTTTTTGTGGACCCAGCATCAAATTTCTGCTTTTAATCCATTTAGAGAGAATATATTAGAGGATTATGGCAAAAATGTCTAAGTGGTGTAACCATAAAAACTTTGTACCAAATAATTCAACTTGCTTAAAAACAGTAAATTGTCAATAAAACACCATATCAACTAGTTTGGCATGATCTTACATTATAACTTTATATTAAATAAAGGTAATGGAATACAATTGTTCTAAATATTACATTCCATCTGGTAACCATGGAGATCAGGAAACATTTACATTATTTAACCCTCCTGTTGTCCTCGAGTCAAGGAAGGAAGGGAGGAAGAAGGAAGGGAGGAAGAAGGAAGGAAAGGAGGGAGAGAGGAAAGGAGGAAGGAAGGGAGGAAGAAGGAAGGAAGGGAGGGATGAAGGAATGATGGAAGGGAGGAAGAAGAAAGGAAAGGAGGGAGGGAGTAAGGAAGGGAGGAAAGGGAAGAAGGAAGGGAAGAAGAAAAGAAGGAAGGGAGGACTGACGAAAGAAAGAAGGATGGAAAGGTAGGTGGGGGAAAGAAGAGAAGGAGGGAGGGAGGAAAGAAGGAAGGGAGGAAAAAGAGAGGAAGGAGAGAGAGAGAGAGAGGGAGGAAGGACAGATGGAAGGAAGGAAGGACGACACAAAGGTTAAATGAAGTAATTATTAGTATAAGTCCACTTAAATACACTTTAGGTGGATAAAATATGTAATATTTATCATTCTTTTGTGGTTACACCATTTGACATTTTCAGGAGCATTCAGTCTTACTTATAGAGAAGATTTATAGCTAGATTAACTGAGACTGTTCAATAATAACAGTTATTGTGAGTTGAGTCCTAACCTCGGCCTTTGTGTGTCTCTCAGCTGTATACAGTCGTCCAGCATGTGAAGCACTTCAACGACGTGGTGGAGTTCGGAGAGAACCAGGAGTTTACCGACGACTTCGAGTATCTGGCTACGGGTCTGAAGAGCGGTCAACCTCTCAACACGCGCTGCCTTAGGTAACTAAAGCTGGGCCACTTCCTGCCGCTGCTGCTGCCGACCGTCTCACGCTGCTGTCTACTCAACATGTTTCTGTCTTGTTTCTGTCTCCAGTGTGATCAGCCTGGCTACGCGCTGCGCCATGCCCAGCTTCAGGATGCACCTCAGGGCCAGAGGGAAGGTGGCTCAAGTCTTCAAAACACTCAATGACGCTCCGCAGCACCCGGTGAGGATCTGTCAGTCAGATGGGAGGGGAATAATAATCCTAAAAACTGCCTCTATATGTTTATAAAGCTTTACAGATTCAATAAGATCTGTATAAAAAACACATTCACTCAAATTATAGGCTTATCTAAGAATGAGTTGTATTGTTTTTAAAGGACCAGTGTGTAGAATATAGTGACATCTAGTGGTGAGGTTGCGTTAGTGCATGTGGTTTAAATTTAAAGGGGTTAAAATGTGAATATAAATGTATGAATAACTTGCACACATTCTTTTTTTCCTCCGGTTTCTTTCTTTCTTTCTCTTTTTCCTCTGCTTTCTTTCTTTCTTTCTTTCTTTCTTTCTTTCTTTCTTTCTTTCTTTCTTTCTTCCTCTGCTTTCTTTCTTTCTCTTCTTCTTTCTTTCTTTCTGTCTTTCTTTCTTTCTTTCTTTCTCTTCTTCCTCTGCTTCCGTTCTTTCTTTCTCTTTTTCCTCTGCTTTCTTTCTTTCTTTCTTTCTTTCTTTCTCTTCTTCCTCCGCTTCCGTTCTTTCTTTCTCTTTTTCCTCCACTTCCTTTCTTTTCTTTCTTTTTCTTCCGCTTTCTTTCTTTCTTTCTCTTCTTCCTCCGCTTCCGTTCTTTCTTTCTCTTTTTCCTCTGCTTTCTTTCTTTCTTTCTTTCTTTCTTTCTCTTCTTCCTCCTTTCTTTCTTTCTTTCTTTCTTTCTTTCTCTTCTTCCTCCTTTCTTTCTTTCTTTCTTTCTCTTCTTCCTCCACTTCTGTTCTTTCTTTCTCTTTTTCCTCTGCTTTCTTTCTTTCTTTCTTTCTCTTCTTCCTCTGCTTTCTTTCTTTCTCTTCTTCCTCCACTTCCTTTCTTTTCTTTCTTTTTCTTCCGCTTTCTTTCTTTTTTTCTCTTCTTCCTCCGCTTCCATTCTTTCTTTCTCTTTTTCCTCTGCTTTCTTTCTTTCTCTTCTTCCTCCACTTCCTTTCTATTCTTTCTTTTTCTTCCGCTTTCTTTCTTTCTCTTCTTCCTCCGCTTCCGTTCTTTCTTTCTCTTTTTCCTCTGCTTTCTTTCTTTCTTTCTTTCTTTCTTTCTCTTCTTCCTCCGCTTCCGTTCTTTCTTTCTCTTTTTCCCCTGCTTTCTTTCTTTCTTTCTCTTCTTCCTCTGCTTTCTTTCTTTCTTACTCTTCTTCCTCTGCTTTCTTTCTTTCTTTCTCTTCTTCCTCCACTTCCTTTCTTTTCTTTCTTTTCTTTCTTTTTCTTCCGCTTTCTTTCTTTCTTTCTTTCTTTCTTTCTTTCTCTTCTTCCTCCACTTCCTTTCTTTTCTTTCTTTTTCTTCCGCTTTCTTTCTTTCTTTCTCTTTTTCCTCTGCTTTCTTTCTTTCTTTCTTTCTTTTTCTTTTTCTTCTTCCTCTGCTTTCTTTCTTTCTCTTCTTCCTCCACTTCGTTTCTATTCTTTCTTTTTCTTCCGCTTTCTTTCTTTCTTTCTTTCTCTTCTTCCTCCGCTTCCGTTCTTTCTTTCTTTCTCTTTTTCCTCTGCTTTCTTTCTTTCTTTCTTTCTTTCTTTCTTTCTTTCTTTCTTTCTTTCTTTCTTTCTTTCTTTCTTTCTTTCTCTTCTTCCTCCACTTCGTTTCTATTCTTTCTTTTTCTTCCGCTTTCTTTCTTTCTCTTCTTCCTCCGCTTCCGTTCTTTCTTTCTCTTCTTCCTCTGCTTTCTTTCTTTCTTTTTCTTTCTTTCTTTCTCTTCTTCCTCTGCTTTCTTTCTTTCTTTCTCTTCTTCCTCTGCTTTCTTTCTTTCTTTCTCCTCTTCCTCCTTTCTTTCTTTCTTTCTCTTCTTCCTCTGCTTTCTTTCTTTCTCCTCTTCCTCCTTTCTTTCTTTCTTTCTTTCTCTTCTTCCTCCTTTCTTTCTTTCTTTCTTTCTCGTCTTCCTCTGCTTTCTTTCTTTCTTTTTCTTCTTCCTCCACTTCCTTTCTTTTCTTTCTTTTTCTTCCGCTTTCTTTCTTTCTTTCTCTTCTTCCTCTGCTTTCTTTCTTTCTTTCTCTTCTTCCTCCACTTCCTTTCTTTTCTTTCTTTTTCTTCCGCTTTCTTTCTTTCTTTCTTTCTCTTCTTCCTCCGCTTCCGTTCTTTCTTTCTTTCTTTCTTTCTCTTCTTCCTCTGCTTTCTTTCTTTCTTTCTCCTCTTCCTCCTTTCTTTCTTTCTTTCTTTCTTTCTTTCTTTCTTTCTCTTCTTCCTCTGCTTTCTTTCTTTCTTTCTCTTCTTCCTCCTTTCTTTCTTTCTTTCTTTCTTTCTTTCTCTTCTTCCTCTGCTTTCTTTCTTTCTTTCTCCTCTTCCTCCTTTCTTTCTTTCTTTCTCTCTTTCTTTCTTTCTTGTTGGATAAAATATGTAATATGTATCATTCTTTTGTGGTTACACCATTTGACATTTTCAGGAGCATTCAGTCTTACTTTTGGTAAAAAATGGTGTAAATGTCATTTCAAATGTTATAAAACCAACAAAAATACTAAATGTACATTTTAACAAACCTGATGCTGCTTTTAAAACTAGTTTAACATATTTTTTAATTGCTCATCTTACCGACCCGTATTAGTTACTGACTCTAAACCTACCAGTTTGCCTGCACATATCGGTATCGGGTGATATCGGAATCGTAAATTAAGATTTGGGGAATGTCGGATATCGGCAGTAAAGCCAGTATGGAGCATCCCTAATAATACTCCTCTCTCCTCTGTGCAGAACCTGGCTCTGTGCACAGCGTCTCTGATGTACATCCTCAGCAGAGACCGGCTCAACATGGACCTGGACCGGTCCTGTCTGGACCTGATGATCCGGCTGCTGGAGGACCAGGACCAGGCGGCCGTGTGCGTGATCGTAGACTCCACCGCGCAGCTGAGCGACAGAGAGATCGCCAAGATGAAGGAGAAGATCCGAAAGCTCTGCGACACCGTTCACAACAAGCATCTGGACCTGCAGAACATCACGGTACTTTACTTTGGAGACACAGTTTCACTGGGCTTTTATTGTGGCGGGGGTTTAAAACAGCATTTAGAGCAGGGGGTCAAATATGTGGCCCGTGGGCCAGAAACGGCCCGCCAAGGGGTCCAATCCGGCCCACTTTCCTACCTGTTTTCCTTTCCTCTCTCCTTCCTTCTTGTCTTTTTTTTCCTTCCTTTCTTCCTTCTTTCCCTCTTCCTTCTTTCCTTCCTCCCTTCCTTCCTTGCTTTCTTTCCTTCCTTCCCTCTTTTCCTTCTTTACTTCCTTCCTTCTTTCCATCCTTCCTTCATGTCTTCTTTTCATTCCTTCCTTCCTTCATGTCTTCTTGTCCTTCCTTACATCCTTCTTTTCTTCCCTCTTTTCTTCCTTCCTTCCTTCCCTCTTTTCTTCTGTCCTTCCTTCTTGTCTTCTTTTCTGTCCTTCCTTCCTTCCTTCCTTCCCTCTTTTCCTTCTTGCTTTCCTTCCTTACTTCATGTCTTCTTGTCCTTCCTTCCTTCCCTCTTTTCCTTCCTTCCTTCCTTTCTTCTCTCCTTCCTTTTTTTCTTTTATCGTCTTTCCTTCCTTCCTTCCCTCTTTTTCTTCTTGCTTTCCTTCCTTACTTCATGTCTTCTTTTCATTCCTTCCTTCCTTCCTTCCTTCCTTCCTTCGTGTCTTCTTGTCCTTCCTTACATCCTTCCCTCTTTTCATTCCGTCCTTCATTCCCTCTTTTCCTTCTTGCTTTCCTTCCTTCCATCATGTCTTCTTTCTTTCCTTCCTTCCTTCTTTTCATTCCTTCCTTCCTTCCTGTCTACTTTTCCTTCCTTCCATCCTCTCATCCCTCCTTTCTTCCCTCTCTTTAATAGTCTTTAGTAATAAATGATTCTGTATCTTCCCCCTGAATGAAAACGAGTTTCTCCTCCTGATTTAAACCGTTAACTCGTCTCCTCTGAAACTGACTAATAATTTTTCTTTCAGCAGCTTTTTAGTCAACGATGACTCACAACCCTCCCACACTGGTTCCAGATATTATTCTACCGGCTCATACTCAACACCCAAACAGTTAATATATCGGGTGTTTGGTTATCAGTCACAGAATCAGAGCTGATGTTTTTTAACAGTCATACTGAGAGAAAAACAACTTCTACACCCACAAAAATCATCCCAGAATGCACTGCTGCACTTTCACAACAACATCATAGAATAACTGAGACTGAGATGTTTCCTGTTTATGTTATAAGTTTAACTTCCTGTCGTCCTCCCGGGTCAAATTGACCCCGTCTGTTTTGACTGTTCCTTCTTCCCTCCCTCCCTCCTTCTCTTTCTTTCCTTCCTCTCTCTTTCCTCCCTTCCTTCTTTCCTTCCTTCCCTCCTTCCTTCCTTCCTTCTTTCCTCCCTCCCTCATTCCTTCCTTTCTCTCTTCCTTCCCTCCTTTCTTTCCCTCCGTCCTTCCTTCCTTACTTTCTCTCTTCCTTCTTTCTTTCCTTCCTTCCTTCCTCCCTCCCTTCTTCTTTTCCTTTCTCCCTCCTTCCTTCTTTCCTCCATGCCTCCTACCTTCTTTCTTTCTTTCCTCCTTCCTTTCTCCCTCCCTCCCTTCCTACCTTCCTTCCTCCCTCCCTCCCTTCCTTCTTTCCTTGACTCGAGGACAACAGGATGATTAAATATATTTATTAATCCCTCTCTCTCTCTTCCTCTCCAGACGGGACATTTAGCCATGGAGACGTTACTGTCTCTGACTTCGAAGCGAGCAGGAGACTGGTTCAAAGAGGAGCTGCGGCTACTGGGAGGACTGGACCACATAGTAGATAAAGGTTATACATTAAAAAAAGATTATTATAAAGATGTTGTATTTATATAAAATAACTAAAAGGCGATGATGAGGGATGATGCCTGCCTTTTGTGTTCTTTCTATTTTAAATACAGTGACAATAAAAGCATTTTATCATCTCATATTATGTTATCTAACTGTGTGTGTGTGTGTGTGTGTGTGTGTGTGTGTGTGTGTGTGTGTGTGTGTGTGTGTGTGTGTGTGTGTGTGTGTCTTTGCCTCCACAGTGAAGGAGTGTGTTGATAATCTGAACCAGGAGGATGATAAGGAGAAGCTGGTGTCGTCTCTGTGGGGAGCTGAGAGATGTTTACGAGTGCTGGAGAGCGTAAGTAAAATAAATAAAACCACTCATAACTCAATAAAAAATTTAATAAAACCTGATAATGTAATAAAAAGTGCATTTCTCCCAATAATGTTATTACAATATTGGGAAATTATTACATTATTAAGTTCTGCAAAAATAAGGTTAACCCAATAATGTAATGATTTATTACATCATAGCTGCAGAGATTATTACATCATTGGGAGAAATGCACTTTATTACAATATTAGGAAGTTAATACAGGAGTAATGAGGGTGCTACAATACTGTTGTATCAATTTTAGAGTGATCAATAAAGTTTTCCCCTTACCTTAATAGTTTGTGTGTGTGTGTCTTCTTGCAGGTGACCGTCCACAACCCAGAGAACCAGAGCTACTTGATCGCCTACAAAGACTCGTCGCTTATCGCCTCCAGCGCAAAGTGAGAGAGCACACACACACACACACACACACACACACACACACACACACACACACACAAAGAAGCTTAATATGACTCATTATGTTTCTGTAAGAAGGCCGAGCTCAAGTTTAGCTCTTTTATTTCATATTTAACCTTTGTGTCGTCCTCCCGGGTCAAATTGACCCTATCTGTTTTGACTGTTCCTTCTTTCCTCCCTTCCTTCCCTCCTTCCCTCCTTCCTCCCCCGTACCTTCCCCCTTCCTTCTTTCCTTCCTTGCTCCAATCCTTCCTCCCTCCCTCCTTCTTTCCTTCCCTCCTTCCTTCTCCAAAGGAGAAAAGGTGTCACTATCGTCTGTCTGAAAGTGTTGACACAGAGTATTTCAGGCCATCAGCAGCTTTACAACAGGAACAGTATCAATAGATAGTAGGGTTGCGCAATATATTGAAATGATATTAATATCGTGATATGAGACTAGATATCGTCTTAGATTTAGGATATCATAATATTGCGCAATATGTTATCACAGTTGTCTTTTCCTGCTTTTAAAGCGGCATTACAGTAAAATATATTATTTTCTAAACATACCAGATTGTCCAATAGCTGTTCTGTTATTTACCTCTTACCCATTTTGTCATTATATCCACATTACTGATGATTATTTATTTAGTTAAAGCATCGACAGCCATCTCTATAATATTGGTGTAATATCAATATCGAGGTATTTGATTTTTGTCTATATCGCCCCTAATAGATAGTCAAGGGACCCTGCAGCTATACTGGGAATGTGCCATAATTATTTTTAGAGTTTTTTGTAATATATATTCTTATTTATGAGCAACTAGACATCTGAATTCCTCCTAAGGGATAAATAAAGTATATTAATCTATCTATGAAAAGGCTCAGCTTCAGTCTGACGGCTGAAAGATCATTTTAAAAAACTTTATTTTAGGAGATAATGAATAATTTACTACCAATAATTCATAGAAACTGAACTGAAGGAAACTCAGAGTGACTCAGCTGTCAGTAGCGATACTGTATGGACTGTCTGTCTTCTTCATAAATCTGTGTGTGTGGTTTATTATGTGTATGGAAATGTCTCTTTTCACACGGTTTTTGTTCAATTTCCTGGTCGTGACTTCCTGTCAATCACAGCGCTGATCTTTTGACTCCTGACTTTAGCAGAGAAAGCTCGGTC
Source organism: Scomber scombrus (assembly GCF_963691925.1). Classification (NCBI taxonomy): domain Eukaryota; kingdom Metazoa; phylum Chordata; class Actinopteri; order Scombriformes; family Scombridae; genus Scomber; species Scomber scombrus. Next base: position 111,666 of record NW_026910607.1, read on the forward strand.
CACTGTGGAAATGACCTGACCTCTGACCTCTCTCTCTTTGCCCTGGAGGATATTCAGACATATGAATTAGTGTTTTTTATTGAATCAGATCTGATACAGTTATATAATATCGTGAGTTAATCAGACGCCTGCAGAGAGGGAGTGTGTGATTAAAAAGATAATAAATCTGTGGTCACAATAACTGTTTGACAGCTTTATTAGCTTGTTTTTTTACATTTTAAATAACTATTAAAACACACCCAAACATTTAACTCCAAATAACTGTAGCTGTGAATTATATCTGCCAAAGGATTGTAAATACTTTGCTTTATTATGCATCTTTATTACTTAGAAAAACCCTCAATTATTAATAATAGTGATAATAATGCATTTTATTTAAAGGCGCCTTTCACAAGACACACATATTAAACAATATAAACCAGCTAACATTGATCTGGAAGTTAGTATCATTTTACAAAAGATGAATAAATAAATAAATATGAATGTTACTACATAATTCAATATTAATAATAATAATTAAATATTCAACTCGAGAGCAAATGCAATCAAATAAATATCTTTTATGAGGTTTTAAATGTCTTTTTTCTGGGCTAACCCCTCTGATAAAAAGAAACTCTGAATATTTAATGTGGATTTTGACACAATTAAGAGATAATAAATATATCATCCTTTATTACGTCGGTTATAAATCTATAGTAACAAACATTTAAGGTGTTCGTTGTGTTAAAAACGGGATTTATTAACCCTCAAAAATCAACTATGAGTATGAATTCATTAACTTTCTCCTCCTCCGTCACCCTCTGTGTGACCGGACCTTCGCCCCCTGCAGAAGGTCTGGGGGGGAGGAAGAGGAGGAGGAGGAAGAGGAGGAGGGGGGTGAGGATGATGATGATGATGAGGATCGAAGGCTGAATGTGTCAACAAAGAGCTGCTGTGTCACAGACCTCGGTCTGAGCCTTCAGCTGTCCTCTACGTTAACTCGATTAACCCCCAAAACCACACAGAGAGAGAGAGAGAGGGAGATGGAGGGATGGAGGGATGGAGAAGGAGAGGGAGAGGAATGGAGAGAGAGGGAGAGAGAGAGAGAGGAATGGAAAGAGGGAGATGAGAGAGAGGAATGGAGAGAGAGACAGAGAGAGAGAGACAGAAAGACAGAGAGAGAGACATAGAGAGAGAGAGAGAGAGAGAGAGAGAGAGAGAGGAATAGAGAGAGATGGAGGGAGATAGAGAGAGAAGGAGATAGAGATTGAGGGAGGGAAGGAGAGAGAGAGAGAGAGAGAGAGAATGGAGAGAGGTTGAGACGGAGAGAGAGGGAGGGATGGAGAGAGAGAGAGACAGAGAAAGACACAGAGACAGAGAGAGAGGAATAGAGAGAGATGGAGGGAGATAGAGAGAGAAGGAGATAGAGATTGAGGGAGGGAAGGAGAGAGAGAGAGAGAGAGAGAGAGAGAGAGAGGAATGGAGAGAGGTTGAGACAGAGAGAGAGAGAGAGAGAGAGGAATGGAGAGAGGTTGAGACAGAGAGAGGGAGAGAGAGACAGAGAGAGAGACAGAGACGGAGAGACAGAGAGGAATGGAGAGAGGGAGAGAAAGAGAGAGAGAGACAGAGAGAGGAATGGAGAGAGAGAGGAATGGAAAGAGGGAGGGAGGATTGGAAAGAGGGAGATGAGAGAGAGAGAGAGAGAGAGAGACAGAGAGAGAGGAATGGAGAGAGGTTGAGACAGAGAGAGAGAGAGAGAGAGACGGAGAGACAGAGACGGAGAGACAGAGACGGAGCCACCTGAACGTTACGACTCAACTGAATCACAAAAAACTCCAAATCTTCTTCCTTTATTCTTTTTTTAAAATCATTTATTCACCTCTTTTTTTCTCTTCTTCTTCCACCTGACTTCACTTTATATTTCTCTCCTCTCTCGTTTGCTGTACATGCTGCTCTTATTGTTTCAACCCAAACTCTCAACCCCTCCGCCT
>NW_026910607.1:118635-123372 GCF_963691925.1 Scomber scombrus
TGTGTGTGTGTGTGTGTGTGTGTGTGTGTGTGTGTGTGTGTGTGTGTGTGTGTGTGTGTGTGTGTGTGTGTGTGTGTGTGTGTGTGTGTGTGTGTGTGTGTGTGTGTGTGTGTGTGTGTGTGTGTGTGTGTGTGTGTGTGTGTGTGTGTGTAGAGTGGGGCAGCACAAAGACAGGAGAGCAGGAGGATTTAATCGTCACGGCTCTGAACTGTGTTCTCAAAGTCCCCCAGTATCTACCACAGGAGCAGAGGTTCGACATCCGAGTCCTGGTGAGTAAAACACACACACACACACACACACACACACACACACACACACACACACACACACACACACACACACAACCTCACTGAAGGAGCCGTAAAAGGGTCAGTGATAAATAAGCAAGATGAGCACTTCAAAAAATATGTTTTCAAGCAGCATCATGTTTGTTAAAATGTACATTTAGTATTTTTGTTGGTTTTATATCATTTGAAATTATATTTACACCATTTCTTACCAAAAGTAAGACTGAATGCTCCTGAAAATGTCAAATGGTGTAACCACAAAAGAATGATACATATTTTATCCACATGGAAAGAAAGAAAGAAAGAGTGAAAGGAAGAAAGAGAGAAAGGAAGAAAGAGAAATAAGGAAAGAGAGAGAGATAGAAGGAAAGAAGGAAAGAAAGAGAGAAAGAAGGAAAGAGAGAAAGAAGGAAGAGAGAGAAGAGAGAAGGAAGAGAGAGAGAAAGAAGGAAAGAGAAAGAAAGAGAGAAGAAAGAAAGAGAGAAAGAGAAAGAAAGAGAGAAAGAAGGAAAGAGAAAGAAGAGAGAGAAGGAAAGAAAGAGAGAAAGAAGGAAAGAGAGAGAAAGAAGGAAAGAGAGAAAGGAGGAAAGAAGGAAAGAAAGAGAAAGAAGAAAGAGAGAAAGAAGGAAAGAAAGAGAGAAAGGAAGAAAGAGAAAGAAGGAAAGAGAGAGAGATAGAAGGAAAGAAAGAGAGAAAGGAGGAAAGAAAGAGAGAAAGAAGGAAAGAGAGAAGAAGAAGGAAAGAAAGAAGGAAAGAGAAAGAAAGAGAGAAGGAAAGAAAGAGAGAAAGAAGGAAAGAGAGAGAAAGAGAGAAGGAAAGAAAGAGAGAAAGAAGGAAAGAGAAAGAAAGAGAGAAGGAAAGAAAGAGAGAAAGAAGGAAAGAGAAAGAAAGAGAGAAAGAAGGAAAGAGAAAGAAAGAGAGAAGGAAAGAAAGAGAGAAAGAAGGAAAGAGAGAGAAAGAAGGAAAGAGAGAAAGGAGGAAAGAAGGAAAGAAAGAGAAAGAAGAAAGAGAGAAAGAAGGAAAGAAAGAGAGAAAGATAGAAAGAGAAAGAAGGAAAGAGAGAGAGATAGAAGGAAAGAAAGAGAGAAAGGAGGAAAGAAGGAAAGAAAGAGAGAAAGAAGGAAAGAGAGAAAGAAGGAAAGAAAGAAGGAAAGAGAAAGAAAGAGAGAAGGAAAGAAAGAGAGAAAGAAGGAAAGAGAGAGAAAGAGAGAAGGAAAGAAAGAGAGAAAGAAGGAAAGAGAAAGAAAGAGAGAAGGAAAGAAAGAGAGAAAGAAGGAAAGAGAGAGAAAGAAGGAAAGAGAGAAAGGAGGAAAGAAGGAAAGAAAGAGAAAGAAGAAAGAGAGAAAGAAGGAAAGAAAGAGAGAAAGATAGAAAGAGAAAGAAGGAAAGAGAGAGAGATAGAAGGAAAGAAAGAGAGAAAGGAGGAAAGAATGAAAGAAAGAGAGAAAGAAGGAAAGAGAGAAAGAAGGAAAGAAAGAAGGAAAGAGAAAGAAAGAGAGAAGGAAAGAAAGAGAGAAAGAAGGAAAGAGAGAGAAAGAGAGAAGGAAAGAAAGAGAGAAAGAAGGAAAGAGAAAGAAAGAGAGAAGGAAAGAAAGAGAGAAAGAAGGAAAGAGAAAGAAAGAGAGAAAGAAGGAAAGAGAAAGAAAGAGAGAAGGAAAGAAAGAGAGAAAGAAGGAAAGAGAGAGAAAGAAGGAAAGAGAGAAAGGAGGAAAGAAGGAAAGAAAGAGAAAGAAGAAAGAGAGAAAGAAGGAAAGAAAGAGAGAAAGGAAGAAAGAGAAAGAAGGAAAGAGAGAGAGATAGAAGGAAGAGAGAAAGAAGGAAGGAAATAAGGAAAGAGAGAAAGAAAGAGAGAAGGAAAGAGATAGAAAGAAGGAAAGAAAGAAAGAAAGAGAGAAAGAAGGAAAGAGAAAAAGAAGGAAAGAGAGAAAGGAGGAAAGAAAGAAGGAAAGAGAAAGAAAGAAGGAAAGAAAGAAAGAGAGAAGGAAAGAAAGAGAGAAAGAAGGAAAGAAAGAGAGAAAGAAGGAAAGAGAGAAAGGAGGAAAGAAAGAAGTAACCACAAAAGAATGATAAATATTACATATTTTATCACCTACAGTGTATTTAAGTGGACTTATACTAATAATGACTTCATTTAAAACATGTAAATGGTTCCTGATCTCCATGGTTACCAGATGGAATGTAATATTGATAACAATTGTATTCCATTACCTTTATTTAATATAAAGTTATAATGTAAGATCATGCCAAACTAGTTGATATGGTGTTTTATTGACAATTTACTGTTTTTAAGCAAGTTGAATTATTTGGTACAAAGTTTTTATGGTTACACCACTTAGACATTTTTACCATAATCCTCTAATATATTCTCTCTAAATGGATTAAAAGCAGAAATTTGATGCTGAGTCCACAAAAAAAGAATGTGTGCAAGTTATTCATACGTTTATTTTATCATTTTAACCCTTTAAATTTAAACTAAACCACATGGACACAAATAACATCATTGACCCAAATGTGAAATGCTGCCACACTTATGTTAACACTCTGTTTCTGTGTGTGTGTGTGTGTGTGTGTGTGTGTGTGTGTGTGTGTGTGTGTGTGTGTGTGTGTGTGTGTGTGTGTGTGTGTGTGTGTGTGTGTGTGTCTCTGTCTCTGTTTCTCTGTGTGTGTGTGTGTGTGTGTGTGTGTGTTTCTCTCTGTGTGTTTGTGTCTCATCCAGGGTCTCGGCCTGCTGATCAACCTGGTGGAGTACAGCGCCAGGAACAGGTACGGCCTCATGGAGATGGAGATGGAGGGAGGTCAGGGTCCCTGCGACTCCACCGTCCTGCTCAACCCTCCGCACCTGGAAATAGCCAGCACCGGCCCGCTGAGCGCCATCGCTGCACTTGTACAGGTGTGTGTGTGTGTGTGTTTGTGTGTGTTCACAACTCAGAGAGAAGGGGCTGAACAGTAAAAACCAGCTGTTGTAGCATTCGTCTTAAATTATACATCACACATCTCAAATAGACAGATAGATATACACACACATTACACTAGTACACACACACACACACACACACAAGCCCAAATACATCTCCCCCATATCTATGACCACATACACATTCATAGCCATAAAAGCTTTAAAATATAAACCTATAAATCTCAGACTGAAGGAAGAAGATGGATTGTTTCTGGACTGACGGGAAACTAAGTAATTGGACGGTTTTAATGATGTCATCCTGCGTTAATAGGGCTACGTGTGTGTGTGTGTGTGTGTGTGTGTACCTTTCTTCCTTCCTTCTGTCCTTCCTCCCTCCCTCCTCTCTTTCTTTCATTCCTCTCTCTTTCCTTCTTTCCTTCATTCCTTCATTCGTTCCTTCTTTCCTTCTGTCCTCCCTCCCTCCTTTTCTCTTTCTTTCCTCCCCATTAACTTCCTTCTTTCCTCTGTCCTTCTTTCCTCTTTTCCTTTCTCCCTCCATCCTTCCTTCCTTCTTCCTTTCCTTCCTCCCTCCTTCCTTACTCCTTTCTTTCTTTCCTTCCTTACTCCTTTCTTTCCTTCCTTCCTTCCTCCTTCCTTTCCTTCCTACCTCCTTCCTCCCTCCTTCCTTACTCCTTTCTTTCCTTCCTTCCTTTCTTCCTTCCTTTCCTTCTTCCCTCCCTCCTTACTCCTTTCCTTCCTTCCTTCCTTCCTTCCTCCTGTCCTTCCTTGACCAGAGGACAACAGGAGGGTTAAATAAATTAAAATAAATAAACATATAAAGCTGCTTTTCTCACTGCATCATTTAACACTGTGGTGAATAAATCTATATAAAATACTTCCTCACTTTCCTTTTAATGGCGTTTAGTTGCAAACAGTGTTTTATGTGTCAGCTTTTAAATGATTAATAATAATAATTCACATTTCTGCCTTCGGCTCTGAAACTGACGGAGGTGGATTGAATTTCATTTTGTGTTTAGCGAAGCACAAACAGCCTCAGAGTAATGAATGCAGCAGGTGCTCCATACGTTCTGTGCTGTAAATTAATAGTCGCGTTATCGTCCGCAGCGCTCGGGATTCGTCTCATCGGAGTTGGGGGTTGTTTTTTTTTTGGTTTTGTCTCCGATGCTGCAGCAGCTCGGGTTTCTTCCCCCCATGAGCGCCATTAAAGCTTCATTCAAATCGAATCATCTCGTCTTAATTGCATTTGTCTGGTGCTCCTCATCCAGACGCACTTCCAGCGAGGTCAACTGTGGAGTGAGAGGAACGAGAGGAGAGACGGGAAATGAACGATAGACAGAAGTAAAAATAGAAGTCAAAATAGTTTTTCAGCCACATTTTTAACACATTAGACTAAAATATTCATCAAAAAGTCAAAATATATGGGACAGTTTTTGTTTATATGACTGTTGAATTTAAAGTTAAACAACATAATCTTCTAGTTTGGACACATTTTGGAGGGAAAAATCATCTGCTCCTCGCTACTTTTTGATGCCT